>NC_059336.1:111817165-112121831 GCF_018350155.1 Leopardus geoffroyi
AGTTAAAAGTGCTAGGGTTAATGCTCATGTTAGAATTGTCCAAATTATAAGAGAAAACAATAACAGTGCTACTACCTAGGGAGATATATGAGTAGTTACATACTGTTCCAAACTTTCCTTCCTCTTTGAAAGCCCTGCTCGGGGAAAATCTAAGTGTCTTCAGAGGGCAATAGGAAGGTGCAAGGAGATCAGGCACAGGTGTAGAAAGTAGGACTTAGGGCATCTTCACCGGATAATCTTGTGCCTCCAAGTCTTGTGCATTTCCATCTGGCTCTGGTTATACTTATAATCGATATATACTGTTTTTCTTTTCTTCTTCTTCTTCTTCTTCTTCTTCTTCTTCTTCTTCTTCTTCTTCTTCTTCTTCTTCTTTCTCCTTTGGGGGCCTGTAAGAGGGACTACTAAGGACTTCCATCTGCTTTCCACCTGCTTACTCAAGAGAGTGGATTTTTTGCTACAAGCAGGAGATAGATGAGCAGTTTGAGCTGCTAAAATCCTTTAGGCTTTGGGGTTTGACAAAGTCCATAAAGGAAGGATTTCCACAGTGTGCTTTTTTGTTCTGTGAGCTACTGGTGGACTTTCAGTAGGTATAAGTATGTAATTTTGTAGTAAGTATATATTTTTTATTAAGTGATCTCTAAACAATTTGGTCATTTTGGAAGAAAAAATGAAGTAGTTACTCCACAATTATTTGACAAATGTTATCATATGTTATATTCAAGTGTTCACCAAAATACCATCATAAGCCTAAAAATGGCACTTGTTTTTGTCAAGGACTGTTTGGAACAGTTTCTTTCATATAATTTTCAGTCTACAAGTTGCTCTTTGTCTCAGCCTAAGTATTTTCCCATGGTTTTTTAAAATTGAAGTATAATTAATGTACAGTGTTATATTAGTTTCAGGTGTATAATATAGTGGTTCAATAAATCTGTACATCACTCAGTGCTCATACCAATGACTCTTTAATCCTTTTCGCCTATTTCACCCATCCCCCCCCACCTCCCCTCTAGTAACTACCAGGGTTTTCTCTGTATTTAAGAGTCTCAGGGTACCTGGCTGGCTCAGTTGGTTAAGTGTCCCATGATCTCTCATTTCGTGAGTCAGAGCCCCACGTTGGGCTCTGTGCTGACAGCTCAGAGCCTGGAGCTTGCTTCAGATTCTGTATCTTTCTCTCTTTCTGCCCCTCTCCTACTTGTGCTCTGTCTCTCTCTCTCTCTGTCTCTGTCTCTCTCTCTCTCTCTGTCTCTCTGTCTCTCAAAAATAAACATTAAAAAACCAAAGTCTTGTGGGGTTTTTTTGGTTTGTGCCCTTTTCCTCTGTTCATTTGTTTTGTTTCTTAAACTCCACATATGAGTGAAATCACATGGTATTTGTCTTTCTCTCACTGACTTATTTCACTTAGCGTTATACCTTCCAGGTCCATCCATGTTGTTGCAAGCGTCAAGATCTTATTCTTTTTTTATGGCTGAGCATCAGGAAAATACAGATCAAAACCACAATGAGATATAATCTCATACACCTGTCAGAATGGATAAAGTAAAAAACGCAAGACATAAAAACTGTTGACGAGGGTGTGGAGAAAAAGACACCCTCATGTACTATTGGTGGGAATGAATATTGGTGCAGCCGGTATGAAAAAACAGTGTAGAGTTTCTTGAAAACTTTAAAAATAGAATCACCATGTGATCTACTATTCTACTACTGGGTATTTACCCAAAGAAAATGAAAATAGTAATTTGAAAGGATATATGCACCCCTACATTTTTTGTAGCATTATTTACAATAGCGAAGATATGAAAGCAACATGTGTCTGTCAACTTATGAATGAATAAAGATGTGGTATATATACATATATATATATGTATATGTATATATACGTGTGTATATGTATATATACGTGTGTATATATATATATGTATATATACGTGTGTGTATATATACATATAACTCTGCCATAAAAGAAGTATTATCTCTTGAGTGCTAGTTTTATTTGCTAAATTGGCACTTTCATTATTTTTGTTACTTTATGTCCCAAATTGTAATAAGAAGTCCTGTAGCTAAAAAATGACACATTAAAGCACAAAAGTAGTAATAAGCATAATGAAAGCTCAGAAATCCTATTGATCCAAAAAGAGAGCATGAACCCGCGTGTGCTCAAAAACGTTTGTGTGTGGATGGGGTGACATTTTACAGATCTCAAAACCAAAATATGAATAAGTATAATATAGACATCTGAAAATTAGATGTTTTTTGGTAAAGACAACTATTGTTCCCCTGGTCCCCGCTGTCTCATCTGTTAAATATTTCACTATAGTGTCTTGATTCCATAGATAATTTTTCTGACATTTTCAAATAAAGAATAGTAACCTCTCTGTGTGTCAATAGATGTTTCTGAACAAGTGTAGAGTAATGCTGTCCGGGATGATTTTGGTGGATACAGTCACTAATGGTAGAGAAGATACTATGGATGTATCCTCTGAAGTTGTATTCCTTATGACAAAAATGAGTCCATTGCCTTACATGGTAGCTATGAGAAACCAACAAAGTTAGCGTCCTTACAGAGGAACAAACTGACCATCAAATATTAAGTGATTTTGATAGGAAATGCAAGCACTATCTTCTGTGCAGACTTCGAGATACTTAAACTTAGATTTTGCTAAAACTGCAGTGTACAAATCCATTCTTTGCACATATATGGTGAATACATATTTATTATTTGTAAGCCTTTATGTAGCTGTACACAGTTTTATTAAAATCAAGGCTGATGGAGCAGTGATGTAAAGACGGATGCTGTGACATTAATAAAGGTTTGCACCTGAGTGCCTGTGTACCCGCTGCTTTAATCATAGGAACCAGTTGGAAGATAAAAAAATGCTCTCTCATCTTGGTTCTGTATTAAGGAAAATAGTGCAAATTGTAAATACAGTCGAATAATAGTCATAGAATGGTTGTTTTCAGTGTATGCTTTGGAGAAATTGGCACCAAAGAAAAGACTTTCCTTTTCCACTCTTTTTTTTTTTTTTCAACGTTTATTTATTTTTGGGACAGAGAGAGACAGAGCATGAACAGGGGAGGGGCAGAGAGAGAGGGAGACACAGAATCGGAAACAGGCTCCAGGCTCTGAGCCATCAGCCCAGAGCCTGACGCGGGGCTCGAACTCACGGACCGCGAGATTGTGACCTGGCTGAAGTCTGACGCTTAACCGACTGCGCCACCCAGGCGCCCCCCTTTTCCACTCTTAAATAAGCCAGCAAGTGGACACAGTTTTCAAATAAGCACTGTAAATAATTGATGGATAAAATGTCTTAATGACCCTGATAATGCTAGTAAAGACTATATGATTTTTAATATATTGCTCAGATGGAATATTTCAGTAATAGAATTTATTTCTTAAAGAGTTGTAACCTATTATTTTGAGTCTAAAATATGATTTCAATGTGGTAGATAAAACATCTGGGCTTAAAAGGCAGACAAAATCTTGGTGCAGTGACTCCATTGCTGAGAAAGGTATTCTTTTCCAGAACATGATAGTTGTTTTCAATGATCTGCGAATCACAGCTGAGTGTTGAGACAGAATGTGATGAAATCCTTTCTAGAGCTGAAAGTGATAAATAAATGGATTAAGAATCTACTCAACCCTTCCTCTCAAATGAACCATTTGAACTTCCCAGTTTTTGAGTATAATAAGCTTGTCAATTTAGTTTATGATGGAGCCCATGAAAAGAGTTTTACGTAAGACAGTCTTCTTTTTTTACGATTTCATGATTTATCCTAATATGGAGAACTATCTAACATAGCCATCAAATGCTTCCATTTCAGATCACATATAATAATCATGGAGTACTGTCATATAATTGAGCAAAAAATAAAGAAAAATAAAGTAACTAACAGGATCATGGTGAAGCTACTCATCATGAAATCAGATAAAGAGAATTTATAAAAATATTGAAAATTATATCATCTCAGGAATCTCTTCCACCCAAAGAAATCTTGCTCTTCTGAATTCCTGTATCATTTCTCATCTATATCAATCGTTTTCTTATTTTTATATGCTTGGCTTAGTTCTTCTTTCTTATTTGACTTATATTCATGTTACATGTGACTCTTACTATTTATTGTAAGGCAAACTCTATTACAAACAATAAAACCACACACGGTTATTTATGTTTTGTCTATGCCGGTTTCAGGTCAACAATAGCAGAGTTTAACCATTCTAAAGGGAATCAAATATTCCAGAAAACTGAATCTATTTCTTTCATTCTGGCCCTTTATGGACAGACCCTTATACTGGGGTATATGTTGTTCAAGACTAGAGATTGAGTAAGTTTTGTCAGATACTTGAGTGAGTTGTCTAAAGCTTAGTAACATCTGATATTTTTATAGTGAATTTATTCAACCACCTAGTATTACCCTTATGGATACTTTTACCAGAACGTCACTCATATTCAGACTATCCTTTGTCAAGTTAAAACTCAGTTGGAATATTATGAGCAGTTATGCATGAATCAGAGGTGTTATCCTACTTACTGCTGGTATGGTAAAGTAAGCCTGGTAAGTTCTCATGGGACGGAAGCAACACATTTTGACAATTTCCAATTAGCCACCCCAAACTGATTCTCCAAAATAAGACTGCAGCTCCTCAAAAGACCCATGTTCTCCCCAGGCAGACTTGAGTTACTATAAATCATAGTGACACAGTGCACTCACCCATAAGACCTAATATAAAGATAGTCTCCTAAAGCACATTCCAATTCAGCCTTATCATAAAAAGCACCTTGGGGTACACTGAAAATTCTATGGCCACTCAAGTCTTTTTATCAGTTATAAGCGAATGATTTTTAAATGCAAATATTTTCTGTTAAAAGAATAAAGTAAAACCTGCATATCTTTGAACATTTTAAGATTAATAGTCAGGTTTGTGGATGATGCAGACAGACTGCAGGATCATTACATTTTCACTCACATCCAGAACCTCCAATCTGTAAGATTAAAGGCAGTCTATTTTTAAATTATTGCAACACATCCCCATACTAGCTTTCTTACAAAGGTGTGGGGGGGTATTTCTGTATTTGATTATCGGAGTAACATGGTTATTTCAATCATGTGGCCATGATTTTTTTTAGCTTTGTACATATAAAAGGTTTTTTTCTGATACCTGAGGTATTTCAGAAGCAAAGAGATAATTCTGTGTTCAAGTGTTTTTAAAAATCAGACTCCAACTTATATTTAACCCATAGCTTTAGAGACAAACAAGCTTTTAAGAAACATCTGGTCAAATGTATTCACTTTATAGAAGAGGAAAGAGAAAAATAAAGTGATTTGTCCAAATTCAAATAGCCAGTGGGCAGATGAGGATGAGACAACTTTGCCCAGATCTTGATCAGATAACTACACGCTGCTGTCTTCATACGGTGTTAATCCCCAAAGAAGATTTCGACTGTTTTACACCTCTTTGAGAAGAATTGGATGAGATTTAACTGAGTCTGACTGGAAGAGATAGGCACCATTGTTCATACATGGCAGCTAACAAAATTGAAGATTAGACATCAGAAGTGGTTTGCCCAAAGTCATGTCGCAGGTAAGGGCTTGAGCACTCTCTCCACTGTTCTCTTTACCAGACTCCCACTGAGGTTGCTAGTTTCTGCATGAAAGCTTATATCAACAGTCTTCATTTCACAGACAATCAAATGATGTATTTTGTAACTATATGGCCACAGGTTATGATTAATTGCAGTATGCACTAATTTAGATGTTATAGAAATTAGGAGGTAATTATGTGTCACTAAAATTATCTGCACACATCACCAATTACTGCAGACTACTATAGTTGGCAATAACACTCTCCTATGGAAAAACAGGGTAGAAAAATATATTTCTCTAGACAAAGTTAACATTTTCTACTTATCAAGGTCATTGCACACCATGGACATTGTGACATTCTTGACTTGTGGTATATTGTACTCTTTATTTTTGGCATAAAAAAGCTTTAATATAGTCTTATAAAATGATAATCTGTCTTTATTTCCCACAGTTTATATATCTAGGTGTTGACTTCAGTCTTCATCTACATTTGCTAGTTAATGAGCAGTACATTGTTGAGGAGCAAGGATTATAAAATGTGAAGATATATATCCAACAAGTTATAAATAAATACAAATCTGAAGTCGGGTATCTCATCTTGATAAGGTCTCCTCCCCAAACCACCTGTAATTTTGCAAAGAGTGGTTCCATGTGTCGTTTCTCTGAATTGTCCCTTTTCCTTATCTTTTTGATGTGTTCCTCTAAGTTAGAAATAATCTACAGGAAGTATAAGCAAATGGAAGCAACATTTTGATGATTTTAAGACTCAACTAAATCAATGAAATAAATTGGCTAAATGTATATCTTAATACTGTCACTAGTTTTTAAGCAGATCAATTTCTATGTTGCATGTATAGACTTCCTAGAATTTTCAGTTCTAGTCATTAGTAAATTATGTTGTAAATTTAAATCGGTGCTAATAATGTTTGTGTGGGTGGAATGAGGGTGAATGATGTGTGTGTGTGTGTGTGTGTGTGTGTGTGTGTGTGTGTGTGTGTGTTTGGGAGGAATGACTGCTGCTGATCAAACCAATATAGCTATTGTAATGAAATTAGATATTTTTTTTTCCTTAGACATGTTTTGGCATCACCATCAAATCACATAGTAGATAGATTTTGTTTGCTTTCTTTTGAAATATTTAGAGCCATCAGAGTTCTTTTTTTCTCATAAGCAGTGAGGCAGAAGAAAGTCAGAGTTGAGTTTTATTCTAATTGTATAGTATCAGCATTGTAACCTCAGCTCACTTGCTTTTGTGATAGATGCTAATTAAATAACCTTTAATCCAGGAAAGTTTATATTTAATTGTGTGTCATGGAGGGCATTTTTTTTAATTCTAGGAGCCAGCTATGCCTCCCACCTCTTTCTGAGGAAACCAGTAACAAGAATTTATTTCTATATAGTTTTCTCTCACATTTTTCTGTATTCCTCTGCCCTTGTCACAATAGATTGAATCTAGAGCCAGAGGCAATCATGGATTAGTTGTTAATAAAAAAGAATAACTACCCAGAGGTGATGTGATGTAATATCTGTCAATACTGATGTACTATATTGGATACTAAAAAGCATAATCAGCAAACATTGAAATGGGGCCCACATAGAAAATGTATATATATATAAAAAAAGAAACTATACCCTATGTTGAAAAGGTTTAAAGAAAACTTGGTCATTAGAGTTATTAATATATCCTGAGGAGCAGTAAGAAACTATCCCTACCATCTTGGAAATTCTGACATATACGAGTCTCTAAATTTCAGGGACACAAGCTGACTATGGTGTTGTGAATATAGTAGTTCCATAGTTTCTAATTCTCCTGTAATTCTTTGTAATAATCCTTATATTGAAGAAATGAAGCAATGGGAAAAAGTGGGAAGTGTATTAAAAAAGTCCATTTACTACACATAAGAACACTCATGACACTGGAAGGGAACATAGATGTCCTCATTGATAACCTGTTTATCTTTCTTAGTTAGTAGTGAAGAGGGCACCACTTCTACATTTTTCAATAGGCTTTCCCCTACTAACCTAACTTTCTATACTTCTCTTAGATTATAACCACAACTTTAATTATTCACTCTAAAATAATTACTCAGTGGGATGGGGCACCTGGGTGGCTCAGTTGATTAAGTGTCCAACTTCAGCTCAGGTCATGATCTCGCAGTTCTTGAGTTCGGGTCCCCTGTAGAGCTCTGTGCAGGCTCTGTGCTGACAGCTTGGAGCTTGGAGCCTGCTTTGGATTCTGTGTCTCTCTCTCTCTGCCCCTTCCCTGCTCCCGTGTTCTCTTTCGCTCTGTCTCTCTCTCTCAAAAATAAATAAATATTAAAAATTAAAAAAAAATTCAATGGGAACCTAGGTGGCTCAGTTGGTTGAACATCTGACTCTTGGTTTCAGCTCAGGTCATAATCAGGGTTTGTGAGATAGAGACCTAAAATAGGCTCTGCACTGACAGTGTGGAGTCTGCTTGGAATTCTCTGTCTGCCTGTCTGTCTCAAAATAAATAAACATTTAAAAATAAAATAAAATAAGTAAAATAAAATAAAATAAAATAAAATAAAATAAAATAAAATAAAATAATAAAATAAAAACTCAATGATCCATCTGTAGGTAATAGCTCACAGCACACTCTCCCTTCCTTTTGCTCCAGCTCTTTCTGGTCTTCCCCTCCCCTTATCTCTGACAAAATCCTACTCACCTTTTAAGATCTGACCCAAATGACCTGTTCAGCAACAAATTATCCATGGTACATGGCCACACTCTCTTCCTCTATCCATGTGTATCTCTTAACCATATATTGTCTCATATTTCAGGAGCCTCAGCACTTGTCTGCTTCTCTCAAGTGACTATCTGCTTTTTAAGGAGGTGATACTCATTCCATCAGTCTCTCTTACTCTTCCACGGGGACTAGAACAAAGTCCACCATATATTGTGGACGCTTCACAAGTAGGATGATTTGAACAGAGGTGAACGAGCTCTTGTTCCTTTGCCCAGTTGAGTTGTGTTTGCCACTGGGGTGAAAATAATGAACTTTATCTTTTTTAGAATATCATATTTCAGAATAGTTATTTTTTTCTTTAATTCTTTTCAAAATATGGTTTAAGGAGAAAAAAAGGTATCCTCTAAGAAAACCATATAGTGACTGGAAAAAAAATAAATAAATACAAGATTTCCTAACCAGGTAACAACATAAAACTCAGAAACTAGAATGGGTCTTGCCACTGGCATAATAAACCTTTTGATTTTATTGTGTCCCCTATTAATGTGTTATCTCTTTCTGCCAGCATATACCACAAGCAGATTTCTGAAAGCTCCCCCTAAATAATTCTCATCCTAAAAAATTATTTAGTTACTTATGAAGGATATTAATGGTCTAAGACTGTGAAGAAAATAATAATTTGTCTGCTTTTTTGATTTAAGATTTTGTTTTGTTTTAAACAATATAATGCAAAACTATTGCAAAATATTGCAATTATCTTAGACATCCTAGATTCTTAGAGCTGGAATGGAACTTAGAGCATTTAGCTAATATTCCATAGAGTTACAGCAATTGTCTCTGGGAACATCCCTTCATACTTTTTTTTGACTCCTGCCCCCTTTATTATGATGCTTTCCCTATGTTTGGGGGGCTTTTGGTGACTCCACTTCTCCAAGACTAATTTGTGGTTGTTGGCTTGCTTTTTTGTTCCTTTACATTTACTGTCCTTGAATTCACATGCACGTCTCACTAACATATGATCTTCAGTATCTACCAGAAACATACCAAGCCCTCAATAAATATTTGGTGGAAGAATGAAATGACTTGTATCATATATACAAGATAGCTGCTGATTAACAACTAAGTATTTCCAATGAATTGCTTAACTATTTCCACGCAGTGAATTGCTTATATCCAAGTTGAACTAAGCCATAAATGAGATTTTCAAATATTCATTAGTCTTTCATCAAGCAGCAAATTACCTTAATCCTTTTGGTCTTTTCCGTTCTCATTGTAATCCCTCTTTTAGAAAACCACACCCAATTCAGCAACCAAAGCACAAGGAAAATGATAATATCTAAATAATCTTCAAGGTTGTTTTTTTTTTCCACTCATAAAATTCCTACAGAGTAGTTAGAGCAGCACTGTTTGATTTCTCGATTATGCAAAGCATGATTTCTACAAGTAAATTCACTGTAACCAAATTGACAATAAAAGCATAATTGGTGCCTCCATGATTTATGTGTTTTTTTTAATATAGTAGAATGTGTTCTCTAAGTAGTTATTGGATGTAAATCATATATGAAATATTTTGAATATTTTTGTTGCGTTATAGCTTCAAAATAGTTACTTCTCAAATGTCTGTTTTATGCTTTCATGCTTGCTGAAATGTGGTTTACCAAATACTTCTGGGTGTTTTTTGTTTTGTTTTGTTTTGTTTTGTTTTGTTTTGTTTTGTTTTGTCTGACTAAAGGAGAAACTTGGAAATCTCCAAGGAGATTTGGCTTTTAGATTTGTGTAGAATGGCCACAATGTTTTTCGACGACTGTGGCCTCCCCTTTTCATTTGTCATAAGTTGAGATCTACTGAGGAATGTTATTGAACACGCCCTGAAATTGAAGGCTATGTACTTCATGTGCAAACCTTTCTAGGATGTTATTAATGATTGAAACTGGAGGTAATATTACCTGACAAGTGGATTCTGTGACAAAGAAGAAGGAAAGATGTCACATTTCTCTATTAAGTAGAATAAGTGAGTGAATTACTAGTTTCTTTCTATCTTTTCTTTGATTTTAGGGTTAATAAGTTTCATCTTTTCCTCTATGCTTCATTAAGGGAAGATGTAATCTCCATCCACTAGGGTAGGGATGTTGGTAATTTTTGTGTGTGTCCTATTATTACTAGATACCCAGGGTCTAGAAAAATACCTACCACATAATAAGTGAAATAATATGAATTAAATGAAAGAAAAGAAGAGTGATTTCATTGCATTCTTTAAATTAAAAAGGTTATACATTTTTCTACATTCCATTTGTTTTCTCCATCTTCATTAATCTCTTAAATGAAGGTAATTTACAAAGACAGACATTCTGTGTTCAAGATCACTTATTTTCAAGACTTGAACAATCTCCTTTGCAAATAGTTTCTACCTCTCCATCTCATACCCCCCCATACTTCTGTGAACATCAGTTCTACATTTTTTTAAATGAGAGAGAGGGAGACAGAGATTCTGAAGCAGGCTTCAGTCTCGAGCTGTCAGCACAGAGCACATTGGGGGGAAAGGGGCACGAAGAACTGTGAGATCATGACCTGAGCTGAAGTCTGAGCCAAAGTTGGATGCTTAACTGAATGAGCCACCTGGACACCCCTCTACATTTTGTTTTGAGTCTAATTTTAGATTCCCTAATGTCAACAGTCTCCAGTTGGAATCCAATCATTTTGTCTCCAAAACTGATCTTCATCTGGGTTCCCAGTCTGACTGTTGGCTTACTAGATACCTATGCTGTATATTTGGAATTGCTTTTGATACTTCTTTTTTCATCTTTTTCCATATTCAGTAACTTACTACATCCTATTGTGTTCTGTTTATCTTTCTCATCTTATTTATATTTACCATAGCTGCTGCCCCCAGCCCCAATCATCTCAATTCTGCTCTATTGCAATGAATTATCCCTGCAATTAATTATTCACAAGCCAACTATCCTTGTGTTCCTAAAATACGAGGTAGGTACCACCACTCCCTTCCGTAAGACTTTTTAATGTCTACTCATTGCCTATAGAATAAAATCTAACTATTTGGACTGGCCTTCAAAGCCCTGTACTGGCTAGCCAATTTTCTAGCTTTGTTTCATTTTATATATTCTAAAAAGTCATAAAGAGTTTTCCTTTGATCTTCAAAATGGCCATCTGTTTTAATATTTCTAGATATTTAGTTAATGGTTCAAGTCAAATACCCCTTGTTGGATTAAGTCTACTCTGCATTATTCTGCTAATTCTCTCTTATAGCACATATTTCTTTCCATCTAACACAGTTATTTACATATGCCTTTCTCTGGATAGCCTAGGAAGCTTCTGGGACAGGGTTTGTGTCTCATTCAGCTTTGTGCATTTCACAAAGTGTGGCATGTTTTAGATATAGTGTTCTTTGAAGAATTATTTGGGTGTGCTGTTTCTTTCCCACAGAGACTAACATGTTACACTTTCAGTCCCCTGATTAGCTAACTGAAGCTATACAGAAGCTGTGTATGGCCGGATTTACCCAGTAAAGCTGACCTCTATCTTAGATATCAGGGCAGATCTGCTGTTCTCTGCATTAGATAATCTGTTAAAACAAATGATATAATAATACTTGAAACCACTATTTCTTCATCAAGAAAAAGTGTCTAGAAACTAATTTCATTTATTAATTGTAAGTATTCTGAGATGTAACCACAACCTTAGTATGTATGGAATAACAGCTTCTGAATAATCATACTCAAGGTCCTATGGCCACCTCTGTTACTACAAATGTTTAAATCCTATTAACCTAGTTACCAATAAGGTGGAACCACTATATCTCAGTCTGTGCTACAAAAGCATTTTCTGATTATTTTATTTTAATTTTAGTTTTTTATTGTATTTCAATTTGTAATGTATCTACTATGTGTAACTGAATGACAACTGATGAAAAACTACCCCAGGGAAAGCAACTAGTGGCATTCAGAGTCTTGATTTTTTTTTTCTTTTTAAAGAATGCTGAGTGAATCAAATGTAAAGAAAGAAAGCTATTTAATTTGCAAAAATGCAAATAACATGTGTTAGCCGAAGGCTTAAAGTACATGAAAGCATTGCTTCATATAAGGGTCATTGACAGGAGATTTCAAATAGGTTAATAAGCTGTAACACAAAAAGAAAAATATATCACTAAAATGAGTCACTAAATAGGGAAGAATTTCTGAGGGAATGGAACCCAGGGGAGGAAGGGGACATTTGATAATTGAATGCCTTGCCCAGGAATCTAGAAAAATAAAATTATTGGGTTGTCAGATGAACCTTGAGTTCATATTAAAGACCCCAATAGTGAAAGTTCAATAAACATCTCCCTACCTCCTGCATTCCATCAATCCCATAGAAGAACTCCAAACAGATAACAGATATTTCTTAAAAGCCCTGACAGAATGTTTTGGTGATTGAAAGAGCAGCAGCAATGTTTGGCCACCAAAATTCTCTGCATGGAAATTCCCTCCCATCCCAGGAAAATTCATTGCCTTTTAACCCCTGGTGTCTGATACCTAGTGTTATGGTAAAGCTCTTCTCGTAATCATATAAGCTTTTCTTTACCTGTATGACTTCTGCACTAGACTACTAACAGTTTTATTCAGCTGGTGTTTTACATGAGAAGGCTGGATGAAGAGACAGAGAGTATGAATTATTTCACTGAGTACAAGGGGCATAATTTGCAATATAGTCTCCATTGTCATTCTGTCCTGTGTTACCAATAGGCGTACGCGCGCGCGCGCGCGCGTGTGTGTGTGCATGCGTGTGTGTGTGGGGGGGGTGGGTGGGTGTGTAGGCATATGTGTGTGTTTATGATCATTATTCATACAAGCAAACAGTTACTAAATGGCAACTGTGTAATAAGCACCAGGGATACAAATATGGATAAGAAAAGTCTAAATCCTATCCAAGTTTATCCTGTCGAGGAAATAAGGCATTGCATGGGTTTGAAAGCAAAATGTCATCCTCAACTAAAATCCAGAAGATTGTTTTTATATGACATGAATAAATCCTCATTCACCTTCATTACTACAAAATTTAACTTGGAGTCTGGCTTTAGGTACCGAAAAGTATCAATTTCAAATGTTCTACCAGGTCTTTACAAGGTAAAACATTAACAGATTTGTAACAGCATTGGTCTTGTGTCTAGAGCAAAGAAAAGTTAAGTGTTTTTGGCTCTAGTTATTTTGAAGTAATATTTCCATTGTATGTAGTGTACTAAGGACAGAATACTATATTGAAGAAATTATTTTCTCCTGTTTACTGTCTCTGAGCGATACTGTGGTCAGTCTTTGAGATGTATGTGTATATGTGTGTCTTGTTTGAAATAACACTTAGGTTCCTCTTTAGCTGACCGAGAATATGTAATCCCTCTCACAGTGAGGAAATGTCAAGAGTAACCATGCCTATGTTGAAAGATTTTTTCCACTTTCCCCGATGATAATCTAAACTGAACAATTAACACTTGCAAAATACACTGCTCAAGATCTTTGCACCTCAAGTGCCATTAACTGAAGGCAATGGATGGATCATTTTCATGACCAGTGCATAAGGCAGGAGGTGAGGTTTTCCTTTTTTTTTTTTTTTCTAATAAAAATATTTTTTAAATGTTTACTTATTATTTATTTTTGAGAGGTGGGGAGAAAGAGAGAGAGAAAGTGAGTGAGCAGGGGAGGGGCAGAGAGAGAGGGAGACAGAGAATCCCAAGCAGGCTCCATGCTGTCAGCACAGAGCCCTATGCGGGGGCTCAAACTCACAAACTGTGAGATCATGACCTGAGCTGAAAACAAAAGTCAGATGCTCAACTGACTCAGCCTCCCAGGTGCCCCGGGGGGGGTGGGGGGGTGGGGCAGGGGTGGGGGTGCACAGAGTCCTTTAACTGACTCTTGAGTCTTGATACTAGTGTGTAAGGATCAGGAACCGGCATGGGGACTGAGGCCCAGTTGTTTCTGTAAATGCTAAGCATCTAAGTGAGAAGTGGCCCAGAGCTGAATTGTGACCAGCAGGAAGGAAAGAGAAAACACTGGATAATGACTCAGTAGCAGTTGTGAGAAAATGTTCTTCTTTCTTGGGTACACTGGAAAAGGACTATTGTGGCCAGACCAGAGGCAGGAGGGGTGGGAAGGGAAGCAGGTTCTTGTTTGAGTTGCATACACGTATAATTGTCAACCCTACAAGACAATGATCCTAGATGCCAAAGATGTCACAAATGGAACTTATATAGAAGTAGTCTGGTTGGGGAGAATTTCCTGGTGGCCATGTGATGCTATGCATACACAAAAGTTACTGTAACAAATACAATGACATGATCACCTTTTGTACAAACCTTATTGATCGAGTCCCACTGTGGCTTTCTGTCGATCCAGCGAGGATTTATGGATGTGTCTCTTATACTGGTTCCTTATGAGAGCAGAACATCAAAATAGATGAGAAAGTTTAGTTAATATTTCCAGATGTCTTATCTATTTTATACTAAATGCTTGGATGTTTGTTCTGTCGGGGGGAAATACCATAAATACAGAACATAAATAAGTTATAACAGAGGACACACTTTTCCTGTTCAGCAGCCTATTGCCAATTCCTTACCACAATAAATCAAGACGGAGATGGAATCCATCCTGAGTGCGAGATTCTTAATACTGTCCACTTATCCTTCTTATTTAGATTTAGACCAAGATTGTCATAATGTGCATTAGTTTTCAAATGATACCATGACAATTCTACCACCACCTACTTCTGAAACCTATCTCTGTGAACTTTATATTAGAATATAAATTGGCCTTTCAAGTGATACTGTTTGCTTTGCAGCCTTTTTGCCTGAGGCCTTCTCTAAATCTAAAGTCTCTGTAGAAGCTTAGGAAGTCTGAATTTGAAAATGCCATCTGCTTTAATATGATATTTAGCTTTTATTCCTTAATGAAAACATTTTCCATTTATATACAAGACTAAAGTTTTTAAATTATCCTAATTGTGCAATGCTAAGGTGCATTAGGATGAAAAGTCATTTTATTAAACAATATTTTTCCTCAGTGCTAAGAATGGTGTATATATTTCAAATCTGCAAGTTTACAATATTCCCCTTCCTAAGAGTATTGAAGCCAGCAAAAGATGAAAAGGAGGCAATCTAATTTAATGGTTTGCAATTATAGTTGATGAAGAAGTGTGTTAATCGGGAAAAAAAAATAACATAGATGACTTCCTGTTGGGAAAAAATGAAATCAAAGAAAGTAAAATGAAAATTCTTGTCTTCAACTTGTTCTTTTCCATATAGACAAAGTGGCAAAGCCATAAGCCAGACATATGTTAAGCAGAATATCAGACTAATGAAATCCCATTCTAAAAGTGCACTTAGATTCCTTGAAATTATGCCTTTATAAAAGGAACAAAACTGGGGCACCTAGGTGGCTCAATCAGTTAGGCACCCGACTTCAGCTAGGGTCATGATCTCACAATTCGTGAGTTCGAGTCCTGAGTCAGGCTCTGTGCCTGGAGCCTGCTTTGGTTTCTGTCTTCTCCTCTCTCTCCCTGCCCCTCCCCTGCTTGTGCTCTCTCTCAAAAGCAAATAAGTAAATATTCAAAAAATAAAATAAAAGGAACAAAACTGTGAGAGAAAACTAGTTAGGCTATAGTGAGTACAAACACTCTCAGGAAAATAGGAATAAAATGAATCCTTAAATCAAATTTATTAATGAAGATGAACAGTATGTTTTCTCTCAGTAATTCCCAAAATGGACGGTTATGAATTACGAAAGGTCATAATAGGATTTTTTTGTCCCGCTTTGATCTATGCTATTTAAAATGTGAAGTACTATTGCAAAGGCATAATCCAACTTTCATTCATGACTTGTAACTGTCAGTTTCATTATGATAATAAAAATTATATTTAATATGTACTTTCATGAAACTGTATATAGGTTAGACATAGAGAGTTAGAGAATTTTTGACCTGGCATTGTGTTGGTAGTTGTCTTCGGGCAGTAAATGAAACTCAGATATAAACAGTGTAATAAGCCATCTGAAAAACATATTAGCTCACATTCTCAAAAAGGTAAGAAATGTTTTTTTTTCCCCACTGAATCAGAAAGTGTATGACATGGAGATAGAAGTGATTTGGGGCTAACAAGGAATGTAACAAGCCACTGAGCAGGACCAATGTAGAATGCTTTGTAGGTTGTCAGAAATGACAATGGATACTTGATAAAGGGAATAATAAGGAACTTAAGGTACCTAAGAAAATAGGCTGGAGGAAATCTTTGTATGCTTCATGTTGGATTCACCTGATTTTTCTGTAGCCTAAAATAATCAGGCATAAATATTTTTTAGTCTACTAACACAAATAAAATTATTAAAGTAAAAATAAAGTGGCATTCAACACTCTCATTTTTGCCACAGGGCTTCATTTGACCTATTATTCTAACAGTAAAACAAAAAGGATTATTCCCACATTGCTAGTGCCTAGATTCAAATGGAAAAGTGTCGCCATCTCAAGACAAAGCTAATGGTCTATTTAGGCGGCACAAACCATACTTTTGAGTTCGCACTGTGGTCCCAGAATACTTATTAAGAGCACCCCTTTACTCTCAAACATGTTCCAGTTTAGAAAATAAGGTCACTGTATATTTACGAACCCTGAGGCTGGCATTTCTAAATACACTCTTCTCCCCAATTTGTCTACAAATTGTCTATTCTGTTTCTTGCTCCCTGTGTCCCTGTTGCCCACCAGAGAAGCATAATAAACACTTGTTAAATAAAAAAAAAAATGTGCATTCAGTTTTAAATGCTTAAGTTACCATAATGTGTAAAGACTTCAGTTGTTTTCAGCAAAACTTTTGAAGGGCGTAACAAGTCCATGGTATGTTTTTGTTGTTGTTAATGATAATGTTTATTTTTAGTCATCAAAGATCCCAATTGAATTTCCAACAATGTATCAAGAAAAATAAAAGCTATAATGATAATCATATATTATGCAGCTTACTATGTAAGAAAGGCCATATGTCTATATATACATATATGCTCACCTGAGTGACTTAGACATTTATGTCTCACAGTTCTGGAGACAGGGAAGTCCAAGATCAAGGTGTTGGCTGATTAGGTTCCTGGTGAGAACATTTTCCTGGTTTCCAGATGGTCTCCTCTCTGTTTTCACATGATGGACGGGGCCAGGGATCTTTGTGGAGCCTCTTTTATAGGATACTAAGCCCATTTCTGAGGGCTCCATTTTCATGATTTAAGGACTTCGCAAAGGCCCCATCTTCAAACACTGTCACGTTGGCAATTAGGACTCCAGCTTATGAATTTAGGGGGAACACAAATATTTAGTCTATAGCAATAGAAATAGCATTTCTTCCATGACTATCTCAGGTCTTTCTTCTGCAAAATGATAATAATAGCACCTACTTTTATGAATACATCTAGATTATTGGAGAAGTGACAATAAAGAATCATAGACACCATCCTATTCTCAAGAACTCTAGAAATGGTTCTATATAATAAAACAGAAATATAATGAAGTTTCCATCTTCAAGGCAAGGATGTAGGATGATAGAAAATAAATCCACTACCTAATTTTCCCCTCTAGGAGCATTATTTCTGGGGCGCCTGGGTGGCTCAGTCAGTTAAGCATCCCTTTCTTGATTTTGGCTCAGTTCATGATCTTAAGGTCATAAGATTGAGCCCCAGGTTAGGCCTAGTGCAGAGCCTTCCTGGGATTCTCTGTCTCTCCCTCTTGCTCTGTCCCTCTCTCCTCTCAAAAAAAAAAAAAAAAAAAAACCTTAAAAAACATAGAGTACTCATTTCATTGATTCTAGGGTTTTGTTCAGTGACTTCACTTTACAGACTGCTTTCACATCAAGTAAACCAAAGAGCTGGTAGCACGTGTTCTGCATGCTCACTGAAGAGGTGAAATACAGTATATAAGTCTTTCCAAGGACATGGGTCAGTGGCCCCTAGAAAGAGAAGTGGCATTCCCCTCCCCCTCACCCCACCTCCTCTAAGCTTTCAATCTAGCCAAGAGCTGATGCAGCATCAGGCATCCGACCGGTGCTCTGCTTCCCTTGCCCGAGGGTTTAAATGCCAGAATACCCTCTCATTTGTGCTTTGTTCACCTCTGCCCACATAGACATAGATAGACAAAGCTTGCACAGGGAGCGTTTGGGATTAAAAGGGTAAAAGACACTCAAAGATTTTAAAGAACACCTCAATTGGCCTTTTCTCCCTTTTGTTACATTTCGCCCAGCAAATGAACTGACATTCTCTTTCAACCACTGAGCCTAAGAAATCTCACAGCTCTCCCTGGGCCATCTGAGAAATGAGCCCAGGGTAGTGCCTCACTCTAGCTAGACTGTTCACATGATGATCACTGATGCGGCTCCCTGCTTTTCTTCTCTACGAATAAAACTAGCCAACTCTTTGTTAGTTAAGCTCTCCTGGTTGACCGAATGCCACAGTAATATTTCCCAAAGATGTTCAGGGGGGAATTGAAAGGGCTCAGAGTAGGAAAAGGCAAATAAAATCAGTGAAGAGTGACAGACAAGTAATCCTGAGTCTGATTGCTTGCCCATATTTAAATGTTGAAATGTAAAATTCTCAATTCTGCCACAATGCAACCACCTCCCTGAGACCCATAAATTCAGAGGCAGTGGATGAAGCTGAAAACCTAGTCACGGTGCAGCTGAAAATGAAAAAGGCCAAGGTAGTTTGTAGTTGTTTGAAATTTCAAATGCCACTTGTCTATTACATTGGGACACAGATTTCACTGTCATTTTAAAAATATATAAATTTGAAGTTAACTGGTATTTAAATGAATCAATGCTGGATAATAAAAGTAACCAGTAACTAGTTACCTAAAATGATATTTTAAAATGCACTACACAATTTGATTATATATTCTGAGAGTTAGTAGGGACCTCAAAATTTATTTAATCTAACCTGCCATCCAATTCTGGTAATTTTGCGAAAAGTTCTTATTCAAACTTGCCTTGAAAATCATTAAGGGTTTGTGATCTCGTTTGACTGTCCTTTTAATATTGGAGAAAATTTACCTGAAAGCTATTAAAGCTATTAAATGTCATCATTTCTTTAAGATTAGACATATCACTTCTAAACCACATATGTATACAATGTATTAATATGTATTACATGTATACATGTATTAATATGTATTTAATATATGTATACATATGTGGTTTAGAAGTGATCACTTCTAAGTGATATATATGTGTATATATTTACATAAGATATGTGTATATATATATATGCATATATACAATATATACATATATATACATACATATATATATACATATATATACAATATATACATATATATATATGTATGTGTATATATATATATATATATATATATATATACAATTTTTGATTATAGAACACAAATAAATAACCTAGGAGTCAATAAAATAATATGACAAACATGCTTATAGTCACCACACAGGATTAACTTACATTAAGAAATCATTATATTTGCTTCAAATTAATTTTAACATAAAAGGGACAATAGAAAAGGTGGAAATTTTCTTTAAAATCTTCCCCAACCCATTACCTTTACTTCTTTCTCAGGGGAAGAGATGATCATAAATTTGATGTGTATTATTTTAGTCCATGTTTATGTAACTTAACACATTTTGTTAGTCCATAGAATACAGTTTTACTGTGTTTTTTATTGTTCATTCTTTCACATGATAGATATTTTGCAGCCATGGTGTGTTCTTGTCTTCGTATTTATCAACGTTGACACATACTGTTCTAGTTTGGGCCTTTCAACTCTTCTATGGTAATTTACTAAGTGATTGTAGACCGACCGTCTTATCTATCCATTTCACAATCAATGCAAACTTAAGTGGTTTCCATTAGGTTTCAAACTAACAATGGTGCTATCAGTGTTCAAGTCTCCCAGACATAAAATTGCCGGCCTCTCAGTTTTATCAGAAATCTTGAAAATCTCTATAAATGTTTGTAGTAAACTATGTCTCCCCCAGCGGTGTTTGAGAGTTCCTGTTATCTCACATTGTCACCAATAATTGACAATTTGTCAATTTTTCAATAGTATGGATGTGGAAAAACATTTCCCTGTTGTTTGCCTGATCAATAGTGAAGTTAGCCTGTTTTTATGTGTTTATTTCCCAAGCCACTTTCTTCTTAGGTGAAATGCTGTTTTACATGCATTGCTCATATCGAGCACTATGATATTTTCTTATTGATTCAAGGAAGTAGTGTGTGCATTTGGATATTTACCCTTTCTCAGAGATAAGCAGTGTAAATAATATCTTGCCATCTGTCACTTGTTTGGAATTTGACTGTAGAAATTTTAGTATTAATTAATTTTACTCTTATGTGGTCAAATACATTATTCTATTCTTTACGTGCAGTGCTTTCTTTAGAATGTATGTGATTTAAGAAACTATTTTCCTCCAAAATCATGAAGATGATCACATACATGTTGCTTTCTTTACATGTCTTTATTCTGCGGTTTCTAACCTATATTATTTTGAAATGAGGATTTTTCTCTTGTTTTTATATGGACAAAAAAATTTCCCTGAATAATCATCTATATGGTAATCTTTCACATACAGAATTATCACATTACCCTGAGTTTTCTTCTAGGCCTAACATTCTTATTTTCTTCAGCTGCTTGTCCATATGGAGTTTTCAGTCCTTTTATATTCTATTGCTCTCCTTAGAGTGTGTCCCAGCTCCCTATAGCTGTTCATGAATGTGCAAATAGAACTTTGTAGAAGAAACTACGTTACAATTGATTTATTAAATGTAGATCAGGCTTACTCTTCCTTTGCTTCAGATGTTGTATTGCTCTTGATGCAACCAAAATTCCCGTATGTTTCATTAGTCATATTACACACTTGAGGCCTCTTGAGCACCTGACGATTAATACCCTTTTGTCCCTTTCTAATGGTCTGCTACTAACAACACTTTCCCCTTCTAATGCTTCTGAAGCATGCTGGAATTTAACATTAATATGTATTTAATTAATGTTGATTAAACTCCACGTTAAATCATAAACTACGTGGTATCAGTCTGACATGGATTAGCTACATTCCGATTCTGTCAACTCTGTCTCCTTGTACAAGTTGTGTATGAGTGTGTGTGCATGTTTAAGAGTGGGAGAGAAAATTATTTTTTTCATTTAGAATTCTAGTTCACTGTCTCACAGTCTGGGAAATGACATGAATTTGGGAATTTTTTTTTTTTTTATGTTCCAAAGTATCAGTTAAGTGGGGAGTATAGTACCTATCTCTCACTATGTTTACATATTAGATTAGATAACATATCTAAAGTCTCAATGCACAGTGTCAGACTGAACATGGAGAATTGTTCAGTGCTACCTTCCTCTGTTCTTATACCATAAGGCATATGTGTGTGTGTATGTGTGTGTGAATTAATTGATTTCAATTTGGGAAACAGATGATATTGTTCTTTCACACCCCATTTATTTCTCTTTCTGTATCCCAGCTCTCTTCAGAAGTGCCTGGAGATACTCCCAGGTGTTTAGCCTGCTGTGCTAGAGATTTTCCTCTTTCCTCCCCATGAGAACTGACCTGCCACTGGTTCCATCCCCTCATAGCCCTTCTACATTACTGCTGCCTCATCTATTAAATTAGATCAAAACACCACTAACAGATAATAGCTACAATTACCATTTAATTTGCCAAAGGGTAATGATTACTTAATTACTTCCCCCAGATAACATTTTGAAATCAGAGAGACATAAAAGATTAAAGAAATTTTAGTGTTTGAGGAGATATCTATATCTATATATCTATATCTATGTCTATATCTATATCTATCTATATCTGTATCATCTATATCTATATCTACACACATGTTAATATATACGACTGTATATGTGTATATATTAACTTTGTTGAGCTGTGATGAAAGGCTGAAATTCCCCCTCTGTTTCACAAATAAAGCTAATGGACAGTTTCAGTTCTGAATACTTCAGTTTAACATCCCAGTAAAATAAAGATAAATAGATTTTCTAAGCCTGATTGTAATTTTGACACATTATTCCATGAAAATAGTGCCATAAGTTGTCTGAATAGTTTCAGTCTGTGTACTGGGATTAGTTCTGCATGCTCATTGAACCCCTCCACTGCACCCACCCACCCCACCCCACCCCACCCCCAAAGAAAAAGGAAATTTTAAAATTCCCAAAGATTGGTAGGATGAGAGAATCAATGAATGCTTGGGAACTGATGCCATTTGAATAGCCCCTGTGTCCTCCCTGTTGTCCCTGGGTGAATCTTGGTGTCTTAGGCCTAATTGGCATCTCACCCTCAGGGATTTGTATTGAATGTTTTACTCTGCTGACACATTTGAACAGTGTTGGAACCAGTATTTGAAAGGGAGGTTTAATCTCATGAAAGTGATGAAATGCTGTCATCCTTAGACAAAGTGTCTGTCACAAAAGGTTCAGAACAAAACAACAAAGGAGTCAGGTGCTGGTGAGGGGCTGCCTCTTGAGTTTCACTTTGTATTTCTCAGGTGTTCTCATCCTGTCTGAATGCAATATAGTGTGTGTTTATTTACTTTTTAATATTTGTCAAAAAACCTTCTGATTACACATACTATGTGTATACAAACATGAATACATTTACACATCCTTCATGACAGATGCTGTAAAATATATTTCTAAATTAATTATTAGATCCTTAATCACTCTCAGATCTTGACTTTCTTAGAGGACATGGGATTCTGAAGTTCACTCTCTTGAAATTGAACAAGTGTTTGTCAAGTGACTGTTCTCACTTCAAGATCAATGACTTTATGGATTATGCTTGACATATTCGTTTGCAGTGTTAGAGTTGATTGTTTAATTGATGGCTACTGTCTTTATTAAAGTCTGTTAATATATCAAAAATGTTTTGGTAGAACTGAGATAAGGATATGTCTCTGTAGATATGTGGCTTCTGCAGTAACCATCAATGATAAATGTCACTTTAGTTTTCAAGGACTCTTTACCTCCTTATACATTTGTAATACTTCTAAAATGCACTAACAGAGGCTTATGAGATGAGTAAAATGAACATATAATTAAATTATTTGGCCAGAAAACCATCAATGCCAGCCCAGTTGATACATTCACTCATTCATTCCCTCATTAAATACATACTTATTAATAATTAGTGGATCCAAGTGTATTGATATGCATCAATGGTGGTGCAAGAATGTGCAGGTTATAAATCTTAAAATAAGGGAAATGACTCATTGGAACACACACATGTACACACACACACACATGCACATATAAACCTACCACAGCTTTATTATAAGCACACTATACAAGCTGAGCTTTGTGCCAAAATTTCCTCTGAGAAGGGAAAACAACTTCTAGGCTGAGGAGATCAAGGAAATCTGCTGGTTAAAATTACATTTAAATTATATCCTGAATCAGAGATCAGGTCCAAGTAGCAGCAATAAGTTTTGAAAACCAAGAATATTTTTATGGCATGTTCAAAGACATAATGTGCGAAAGATCAAGAAAGTTCCAAGGACTAGTAAGCACTTCAATTTCAGAACTATAATTTGGTTGATTTGCAGAAGGGAAAAATATAGGTTGAGTACATATGGGAAAGCTTTGAGCACGAGATTAAAAAGTTCAGACTTCATTTGAAAGAGTGAAGGGAATTCTGAAAGGTTTTAGAGTAGAAGAAACCTGATTCTTAAAAGATCAACTTCATTGCTTTGTGGGAAATTGATTGTGGGAGGGACAATGCAGTGAGGAGAGCAATCAAGCAGACAGCTGCTGAAGTAAGCTGTGTGAGAGCTTGTAAGTCAAGGTGTTTACCAGGAGTGAGCAGCCTATAAACAGGAGGCATTACACGGGTTATAAAAGAATAATAACGCAGAAGGTAGAATGAAATGTAATCTAAGAATTCGGGTCTTAGTTATTGTTGAGTCGCACTACCAGAATTTAAATTCTTACTTCACTATTGGCTAGCTGGGGGGCCCTTGGGCAAGTTATTTCTCTTTCTGTTGGAATTTCCTCTTCTATAAAATGGGAAGGATAATAATAGTAACTATATCAAAGATTGTTGTGAGGATAAAATTATAGTATATATAACTAAAAGTTGGTAAAAAAAAAAAAAAAAGTTTGTAAAGCTCTTTGAGTAGCTCCTGGTCCGTTGTAAGAGAAATAATGGGAATATTGTGATCCAGTTCTATTTTGTTAGTCTTCAACATCACCAATGAGCAAGGCCAACTTTGTGGTTAAGGAGAGGAAGCAGCTTTCCACACAGTAGTATTACAGTGTAATTTGCAAGGTACCTTGTAAAATTTCATCCAAAACCTATTCCACATGAGAAGATGGTAGCCAAAATGTTGTGGGCATTTTTTTTACACTGGTGTTCCAATGTCTAGCCTTTGCCATAATTATACGAGCGATATACATCGATTCTTTGAAATATTTGGACCATTTGGTAGATTTTATAGATTAGCAAATATACTCAACAGGGCTATATGATTTATCTGAAATCATACATATCAAGAAATAGTATAGACCTGAACTATTTCTAATCCAGTGGCTCACAAAGTTTATTCTCTGATTTTTAGCCCTCGTTTCAGAGCTACAGAATTGTTGAGCAATTAGTATAAGTCTACTTTATAGCCTTTAACCAGAAAATCTAGGGTCAAGTCCAACTTCTATTATTCAAATCCTATTAGATAAATCATAATTGGTTAGTAATAGAATAAAAACTATAGAGCAAGCCTCCTGACTCCCTATAGGGCTCTTTACACTATATCTCATTTTTAACGTGAGTGTTCTTTTTTCCCCCTATAGACAAATAAAAACTATTAACACACAAGTAACATGCACACACACAAACACACCGTATCTGTGTTTACCTACATAAATGCCAGTAAAGAGCTAGTTAACTTCATATGCTTTCTCTTGCTTCCTTATGCTTTAAGAACTCCTGCACACCTTTGAACACAGTATCTTGTTAGAGTTTGCTTTCAAAATAAATTCAAGGAAGACGGCTAAGGCAGAAGATTCCCAGGTAGAGCATTTACATTGTCAAAAAAGTCTAAATCACAGTGTAAATTTGGGGGAAGGAAAACAAGCAGAGCATTGTGTTTCAGGTGATCCTATGGCCAAACTAAAGGCAGAACATATATTCCAGGACTCCCCTGCTATTCAGTCATGTAAATGGCCTGTAGCAAAACTGGAAGAAGCAAACCACTCAACCACGTCAGATTCCAGGGGCCTGTAGAGACACAATCTTGGAGCCTGGCAACCTTTCCACCAATCTTTTACCACCTCGTCATGCCTGTGTTTGAAACAGTAATTAGTACCATCAGAAATGTTCTCAGCCAAGAGATTGCATTCCCCTATTGCTTTAACTTCCTTTGGGGCCTTTGCTGACTGAATGACTAAGTTCTGTTTTTATTTTGGGTAGATGACACTTGGGATTTTGTCTCTCTAGGGAAATTCATACGAGAATTTTAGTTTATGTATTAGAACTGCCTGACACAATGTGGGTAACGTCATTGAAATTTTGTTGTTGATTGGTTTAAGACACTAAGCACTTAATCCTTCCTTTCGTCCTTTCTCTCTTCCTCCCTGCTTTGCTTCTTTTTTTCTCTTTCTCTTCCCTCTTCATCCTTTTTCTTCCTCTCAATCTTTTCCTTCTCCTCACCCCCTTCTCCTCTTCTTTTCCTATTCTCTCCCTCACTTTCTCCTTCCTTCTCTCTCTCTCTCTCTCTGTATAACATTTTTCACAACATTCCTTGGCAATGAGTTTAGGTGGTGACTGTTACAATTACCCAGCATCAGTGATTTGAAATCACTTATATTTCTTTTTTTTTTTTTTATTTTTATTTTTATTTTTATTTTTATTTTTTTTTTTATAATATATGAAATTTATTGTCCAAATTGGTTTCCATAAAACACCCAGTGCTCATCCCAAAAGGTGCCCTCCTCAATACCCATCACCCACCCTCTCCTCCCTCCCACCCCCCATCAACCCTCAGTTTGTTCTCAGTTTTTAATAGTCTCTTATGCTTTGGCTCTCTCCCACTCTAACCTCTTTTTTTTTTTTTTTTTCCTTTCTTCCTCCCCCTCCCCCATGAGATATTTTACTTGATTAGAGAGAACCTTTTGGTAAACTTACTCTAATAAACTTTATTAATTTTAAATTTATGTGTCATTAATAAAATTCTCAGAAGGTAACTGAGCTTTTAAAATTTAAATCACAGAAAACCCACATGCAGGGTACATATTCCCCTAAAAGTATACTTATGCTATTTACCTCTTTGGCTATAGAGGACCATTTCTCTTCAGCTTTATATGCAGCCCTTTAAAAATGCTTCCCATGGTATCGACAAGAGGTACAACATTGTATACATTTAAAACAAATGTACAATTAATTTCAAAAGTGGTCCCTATAATTAAATGTTATCTACTCAAAAATAATGGATTTTTAAAATATGTATCATATTTGCATATATATGTATATGGGTCCAATTACATGGATATTATGTATATTATATATAAACACTGGTCAAGTATTCATAAATATAAAATGTCTAGAAAGAAAGAATTATGACAACTTGATAAATAATAGTATGAGAGATTTTTGAAACAAAATAATAGGAAATCTATAAAAATATAAACATTTATAAATAGACTAAGGGATAATTATTCCCATAAGTCAGACATGACACTTTAAATAATGTACTTAATCACTAGCAAGGTTAGTGTTGTGCTAAATATTAGAAAATATTTTACAGTAATTGCTTTATCATGCATCAACTACCACTAGCCTTGGGTCAGAAGACAATAGAGGTATATAAGATACTGTTGGCTGGTAATTTGGAGTTTTACAGATAATTAAATAAAATTTCTTCTTTTTTATGTTTATTTACTTTGAGAGAGAGAGAGAAGAAGAAGAAGAAGCAGGGGAGAGGCAGAGAGGGAGAGAGAATCCTAAGCTGACTCAATGCTGTCAGTGTGGGCCTGACATGGGGCTCATTCCTCACAAATCCTAAGATCATGACCTGAGCCGAAATCAAGAATAGGACACTTAACCGACAGAGCCACCCAGGTACCCCTAAAATTTACTCAAGATTTCTCTGTATCAGAGTTTTCAGACTTGTCTCCATCTGAGCATAAGACTTCCTTGGTGCCAAAGCATCAGAGGATGCTTTGGCCTGGGAGGATCAGTGGCAGTCCTTTCCAGCTTAAAGAGAACCTTGGATTTGGCTTCTTTTATACATTGTAATTTCACATAAGATTTTATTTGAGGGGCACCTGGGTGGCTCAGTTGGTTAAGCGACTGACTCTTGATTTCAGCTCAGGTCATGATCTTGCAGTTTGTGAGTTCAAATCCTGCATGGGGCTCTGCACTGACAGTATGGCCTCTGCTTGGGACTCTCCCTCTGTCTCTACCCCTCCCTTTTCCCTCTCTCTCTCTCTTTCACTCTTCTTTCTCTCTCTCATAATAAATAAATAAACTTTAGAAAAATATTTTATTTGAAATAATTGTCTCTACTCCTAAAACGATGTTGCAAACCAGTGATCGAAATACAAGCTATGTTGACTTTTCTTAAACTCCTCTAAATGCTTTGTAATTGTGAGTAAAGTCGGAACCCTTTATTGATGTTCAAGGGCCTCACTTGTTCTCTTCTATGCCTGCATTCCAAGCAACCAACAAATTGCAGTAAAATACCTGCATTTCCCCAGTGTTTACTCAAGATTCCATTATTTTAGTATGCTGCTTCCTTCCCTTATACCGATCATGTCGGACTTCTCCTCCTGATCATCATCTTCTCCTCCTCCTCGTCCTTCTCGTTCTTCTTCTTCTCCTTCCTCCTCCTCTTTCTCTCCCTCCTCTTCCTCCTTCTCCCCTTCCCTTCCCCTTCTTCTTCTTCTTTGTCTTCATCTTCATCTTCTTGTCTTCGTCTTCTTCATCTTTGTCTTCTTAACAAAAAACAAACACATGACAGAAGTGTACCTTCTTCACAAATGTTTAAGTGTACGCTCTAGTACTGTTTACTATAAGCATGATCTTGTACAGCAGATATCTAGAACTTTCCTCTTTTATGACTAGAACTCTATAGTACTGAATGGGACCTCTCCACTCCCACCATCATTCTACTCTCTGCCTCTGTGAAGTTGGCTGGTTAACATCTCATATGAGTGGAATCATGTAGTATTCATCCTTCTATGGCTGGCTTACTTCACTTATTACAATGGCCTCCACGTTTATCCAGGTTATAGCATATGACAGGATTTTCTTCATTTTATGCCTGAATAACATCTCCAGGCTTTCTTTTTCTTTTTTTTTAATTCTTTTATTTTTTTAAAGTAAGCTCTACACCCAACATAGGGCTTGACCTCACGACTCTGAGATCAAGATTCACAAACTCTGTCTACTGAGCCAGCCAGATGCCCCTCTTCTAGTTTTTCTTTCTCCTGGTGTTTAAGTATTTATTCAACTTTATTGTGTTTGTTTATTTGCCTCTCTTCCTCCTTTTCTTATTTTAAAGCATATTCAATTCTGCCTATTGCTCCTAATTTAGTGTTTAGCACATATTAGACAGTCAATAAATGGTGTCTCATTAAAGAGAACCTTAGGACCATTTTTGGAAGGGAGTGTGAGAATAGGCCAGCTTTCTTAAGTACCTGACAGTCAAATATGTAGTGAAAACTTACTGTGTCTTCACTCAATAAAGGATAATTTATTGGGCAGTTCATGACTGTAAACACCTCTAGAGCAGAAAAAAAAAAGTTAAAAATAAAGCAATAGGTGGGGCTAAAGTTAAGATCTGTTGTGCTCCAGGTCTCAAATTGTCCAGTGTTTTCCATCCCAGCTGCACATTAGAATTACTAGTAACTTTCAAACAGCCATGATAATTCTGCTCTCTAGACCAATTTAAACAAGTTAGAGAGGGTGTGGAGAGTGAGCATCCGTTTTTAAAAACCTCTTCAAATTTTTATTTTTAAACTAAGAGTGAAAACCATGGAAGCAGTGTTAACCAGATATCCAACATCCTCCAAGTACTCCATTCTTGTTTGGGAGCTGTAACAGGCTCCCTGTTACATTCTAAGGAATGATGTTGCATTCCCTGCC
This sequence comes from Leopardus geoffroyi, assembly GCF_018350155.1. Lineage (NCBI taxonomy): Eukaryota > Metazoa > Chordata > Mammalia > Carnivora > Felidae > Leopardus > Leopardus geoffroyi. Next base: position 111,846,577 of record NC_059336.1, read on the forward strand.
TCAGAAAGGTTATAAAAAGAAAGCTACTATTTACCATTGTTGGGATCAATGGCTTAAAGACAAATCTTAGGTATAGAGAGGTGGGATAACATATAGATAGCCAGGGCAACATACTTTTCTCTTGCTATGGGGTAAATATTGCAATATCAGTGATTCAGCAATGGGACACAAATCCAAGTAATCGATACAAAATTTGTATTTCTGTGATGTTGACTGGAACACACTGGTGGAAGCAATACAAATTTGTTAGAAAATGTGGGGTGAATGCAGAGAGAAAAAAATCAAACAAACAAATGTATTGCTTGACAAACATGAACTTATATATCAACGTGGAAACAAACATATGACAAAATTTAATAGTAACAAATATATCTGCATTAACAAGAGATATACCTGCACATAACAATTATAACTTGAAAACATTAAACAAAATTAAAATAATAACACAGAAGATTAAATACTTTTCATACTTTTAAATAAGTATTATGCTTATACTAATACTTTCAAAGAAGTTTAAAAAATAATTTCAAAGTGATTGAATTTAGAAATAACACTCAACAACAAAAATAAATATGGCCTTTAGGTATTGGTAATACAGATATTGGTCTATAGATATTAGATATCGATTTTTGTGTTTCATAGTAAAACATACTATCATTTAAATTAAACAAAATTCTCAGTAGATATTACTGATTTCAGACTGGACAAGATCAAAGGACATTTACTGAATTGATAAACTTACTGAGGAAATCATACAGAAGCCAACACAGAGGATAAAGCTAAATGGAAAATATTAGAGAAGGGTTTAGAGATATGAAGAACAGATAGATCAAAAAATCTATCATTTGTCAAATAGGAATTCAGAAGAATAGAAGGGAAGTAAAAGTAGAAAAACATTGCATGAAGAGGATTTTCTAGAAGGGAAGATCAGAACTTTGAAATTGAAAAGTCTACCAAATATCTATCAGGATAAAGGAGACAGATCCACTTTGAGACTCATAATAGTGAAATATATAACATAAGGAATAAAGAGAAGATATAAAAACTATCAGGAAGAAGACTGTGCCTATAATGAAATTTAAATTAAAAGCAGACTTCGATTAATAGAAGAATATCCTCAAGTGCTAAGGTTATGTATCTGTCAACCTGAAATTCTAGTTAGCTAACCTATTAGGAAAATAAAACCTCAAAAAAGGTCATTTTTACACAAAAGCAGGCTAAGTTGTCATACATAAATCTTCACAGTATGAACTACTAATGAATATAAATAAGAAAAAAATGTGCTGAGGGGGAAAATATGACATAAAAGAAATCCTGTACATACTCAACAACTGAAAATAAAAATGAAACAGTATATATCATGTAGGTATGTGTGTACATACACACATATCACAATTATATACACATTATGCAAATATATAACAATTATTTACAAATATATCAAATTTGAATATATTGTTGGACAATAAGTATTCTATAGGGATAGCATAATCTTTATACCAAACATACCAAAACAAGAGACTTTAATCGTTCAAAGTTATAGATTAAATGTTAAGAAATTGATGTCTTCAGTGAATAAAAGTTCTCATCATGTATTAGGATCACATAGGATTTTCCCCAGCAATAAAAAAAAAATCTATCATGTTAGCATGTTAAAGGAAAAAAATTAATGTGTCATGATATATGAACAAAACCAGTTAATCAAGTTCAATTCTTATTTTCAATTAAAAGAAACTCCAAAAAAATAGAAATAGATAGGAACTGTCTTAGGTAACCTCATGAAGAGTATCCATTGAAATTCAATAGAAAATTTACTTATAGGGAAAACCTTAGAATAAATTTTAGTATCATCAGAAAGAAGTGGTAGATGCCTGATATCACCTTCATTCTTCAACATTGTACTGGAGATAGGAGCTTTGGAAATAACATAAGAAAAACACATTAGATTTAAAATAATTAGGGGCGCCTGGGTGGCGCAGTCGGTTAAGCGTCCGACTTCAGCCAGGTCACGATCTCGCGGTCCGTGAGTTCGAGCCCCGCGTCGGGCTCTGGGCTGATGGCTCAGAGCCTGGGGCCTGTTTCCGATTCTGTGTCTCCCTCTCTCTCTGCCCCTCCCCCGTTCATGCTCTGTCTCCCTCTGTCCCAAAAATAAACGTTGAAAAAAAAATAAAATAATTAGAAGCAACATGACAAAGTGTCTATAAAATTTGCATAATCTGAAGATAAACTATCAGAAAGTTTAGCAAATTCAAAAAAGTAAAAGTAGTTTACAGAATTCAAAGACATTCCTATACAGTAGTATATATAATTAGTTAATATAATAGCTAAAATGTTCAGTTTGGGATTGTAGCAAGTATTATAAAATATTCATTGTATGAAGAAATACATAAAACTAATAGGTACACTAAAACAAAACCTACATAAATATGACAATATAATATTTTCTTTGATAAAGAGGCTTACTATGACAAATTTCTCTCAATCTGTAAATTGAATTGTAACATAAAATCTGCAGATTTTCTTCCTTCCTTCTTTCCTTCCTTCCTTCCTTCCTTCCTTCCTTCCTTCCTTCCTTCCTTCCTTCCTTTCTTTCTTTTTTTTCTTCTTTCTTTTGTTCTTTCTTTCTGTCTTTCTTTTTACATAATTGAACAAAGCAAACTTAGAATGAAATAGAAGAATAGATGAGTAAAGAGACATAAGACAATTTTGAAAGAACAAAGAACTTGATATTTATTATTTATTGTTATTATTTACTATGTTGTTAGCTGAAGTAAAAACTAATACAGTCAAGTAGAGATTTAAAATATACCCTGTTGCATACAAATTTTAAGATGGTTTGTTCTAGCTCTGTGAAGAATGCTGGTGCTATTTTGATAAGGATTGCATCGAACACGTGGATTGCTTTGGGTAGTATCGACATTTTAACAATGTTTGTTCTTCCAATCCAGGAGCAGGCAATATTTTTCCATTTTTTGTGTGTGGCTTCTTCTGTTTCTTTCATAAGCTTGCTATAGTTTTCAGTGTATAGATTTTTCACCTTTTTGGTTAGGTTTATTCCTAGATATTTTATGTTTTTTGGTGCAATTGTAAATGGGATCGATTCCTTGATTTCTCTTTCTCTTTCTCTTTTGTGCTGTGGTGTTATCATTTTCATTGGCTTCCATGTATTTTTTAGGCATTGTATAGAAATGCAACTGATTTCTGTGCATTGATTTTATATCCTGTGACTTTGCTGAGTTCAAAGATCAATTCTAGAAGTTTTTTGGTGGAATCTTTTGGGTTTTCCATATAGAGCATCATGTCATCTGCAAAGAGTGAAAGTTTGGCTTCCTCCTTGCCAATTTGGATGCATTTTATTCCTTTGTGCTGTCAGATTGCTGAGGCCAGGACTTGCAATACTATGTCAAATAGTAGTGGTGAAAGTGGACATCCCTGTCGTCTTCCTGACCTTAGGGGGAAAGCTCTCAGTTTTTCCCCATTTAGGATGATATTAGCGGTGGGTTTCCCATATACGGCTTTTATGATCTTGAGGTATAATCCTTCTACCCCTACTTTTTAAAGAGTTTTATCTAGGAAGAATGCTGCATCAAATGCTTTCTCTGCATCTATTGAGAGGATCATGTGGTTGTTGTCCTTTATTTTATTGATGTGATATATCATATTGATTGTTTTGCAGATATTGAATCAGCCCTGAATCCCAGGTATAAATCCCACTTGGTTGTGGTGAATAATCCTTTTAATATATTGCTGGATCCAGTTGGATAATATCTTTTGAGGATTTTTACATCCATGTTCATTAGGAAAATTGGTCTATAGTGCTCCTTTTTAGTGGAGTCTTTGCCCAGTTTTGGAATCAAGGTAATTCTGGCTTCACAGAATGAGTTTGGAAGTTTTCCTTCCATTTTTATTTTTTGGAACAGCTTCAAAACAGGTGTTAACTCTTCTTTAAATGTTTTGTAGAATTCCCCTGTAGAGCCATCCAGCCCTGCACTCCTGTGTTTTGGGAGATTTTTGATTATTAATTCAATTTCTTTACTGGTTATGGGTTTGTTCAAATTTTCTATTTTTTCTTATTTCAGTTTTGGTAGTTTATATGTTTCTAGGAGTTTGTCCATTTCTTACAGATTGCTCAATTTATTGGCATGTAATTGCTCATAATATTCTCTTATGGTTGTTTGTATATCTGCAGTGTTTGTTGTGATGTCTCCTCTTTTATTCCTGATTTTATTTATTTTCATCCTTTCCTTTTTCTTTCTAATCAAACTGGCTAGGGGGTTATCAATTTTTTAATTCTTTCAAAGAACCACTCCTGGTTACATTGATCTTTTCTACTTTTTTTTTCTTGATAGCATTGATTTCTGCTCTAATTTTTATTATTTCTCATCTTCTGCTGGTTTGTGTTTATGTTCTGTTCTTTCTCCAGCTCTCTAAGGTGTAGGGTTAGATTTCGTATCTAAGAACTTTTTTCCTTCTTTAGGAAGGCCTAGATTGCTATATTCTTCCTTTTATGACTGCCTGTGCTGTGTCCCAGAGGTTTTGGGCTGTGGTGTTATCATTTTCATTGGCTTCCATGTACTTTTTAATTTCCTCTTTAAACTTCTTGCTTAGTCCATTCATTTTTTTCTTATAAATATTTTATTTTATTTTATTTATTTTTTTACATATAATTTATTGTCAAATTGGTTTCCATACAACACCCAGTGCTCATCCCAACAAGTGCCCTCAGCCCATTCATTCCTTTATAGGATGTTCTTTAGTCTTCAAGTATTTGTTTTCTTTCCAATTTTTTTCTTGTAGTTGATTTCGAGTTTCATGGCATTGTGGTCTGAAAATATGCATGGAGTGATCTAGATATTTTTGTACTTGTTGAGAGCTGATTTGTGTCCCAGTATGTGATCTATCTCATGTGCAAGAAAAGACCCTGAATAGCCAAAACAATCCTGAAAAAGAAAACCAAAGCTGGAGGCATCATAAGCCCGAACTTCAAGATGTATTACAAAGCTATAATCATCAAGACAGTATGATACCTGCACAAAGCCAGACACTTAGATCAATGGAACAGAATAGAGAACCCAGAAACGGACCCACAAACATATGGCCAACTAATCTTTGACAAAATGGGAAAGACTGGACTGCTGTTGGGAAAACTGAACTGGACAGTGGCATGCAGAAGAATGAACCTGGACCACTTTCTTACACCATACACAAAAATAAATACAAAATGGATGAAAGACCTAAATGTAAGACAAGAAGCCATCAAAATCCTGGAGGAGAAAGCAGTCAAACACCTCTTTGACCTTGGCCAAAGCAACCTCTCACTCAACACATCGCTGGAGGAAAGGGAAACAAAAGCAAAAATGAACTATTGGGACCTTCTTAAGATAAAGGGCTTCTGCACAGTGAAGGAAACAATCAACAAAACTAAAAGCCAACCAATGGAATGAGAGAAGATATTTGTAAATGATGTATCAGATAAAGGGTTAGAATCCAAAATCCATAAAGAACATCAAAATCAGCACCCAAAAATCAAACAATCCAGTGAAGAAATGGGCAAAAGACAGCAATAGACACTTTTCCAAAGAAGACATCCAGATGGTTAACAGACACATGAAAAAATGCTCAACATCACTTATCATCATGGAAATACAAATCAAAACCACAATGAGATACCACCTCATACCAGTCAGAATGGCTAAAATTAACAGCTCAGGCAACCAGATGTTGGCAAGGATGCAGAGAAAGAGGATCTCCTTTGCACTGTTGGTGGGAACACAAATGGGTGAAGACACTCTGGAATACAGTATGGAGGTTCCTCAAAAGGTTAAAAATAGGACTACCCTATGACCCAGCAATTGTACTACTAGGTATTTATCCAAGGGATACAGATGTGCTGTTTCGAAGGGGCACATGCACCCCAATGTTTATAGAAGTGCTATCGACAATAGCCAAAATATGGAAAGAGCCCAGAGGTCCACTGATGGATGAATGTATAAAGAATATGTGTGTATATATATATACACACATACATACACACACAATGGACTATTACTCAGCAATCAAAAAGAATGGAATCTTGCCATTTGCAACAATATGGATGGAACTAGAGGGTATTGTGCTAAGCGAAATTAGTCAAGAAAGACAAATATCATATGACCACTCATATGAGGAATTTAAGATAAACAACAGATGAACATAAGGGAAAGGAGTCAAAAATAATATAAAAGCAGGGAGGGTACAAAACATAAGAGACTCTTAAATATAGAAAACAAACAGGGTTGCTGAATGGGTTGTGTGTGGGGGGTGGGCTAATAGATAAGGTGTGTTGAGGAAGACACTTGGGATAAGCACTGAGTGTTACACATAGGGGATGAATCACTGGAATCTACTCTCTAAATCATTATTGCACTATAGGCTAACTAACCTGGATGTAAATTTAAAAAAAGATGGAAATAAAAAGATTCCTACATTCTAGATTTAAAAAAAAAAGAATAGCATTTTTTGATGAAGTTCAACATATCAATTGTTTGTTTTATAACTTATGCTTTCTAGGACATATTTAATAAATTTTACCTACTCTAAGATGGTGAAGATTTTTAATATGATTTCTTCTTAAATTTTATAGTTTTAGCTTTTATATTTTAATCTGTAATATATTTAATATTATTTTGCAATAAAATAAAATAAAATAAAATAAAATAAAATAAAATAAAATAAAATATACCCTGTCATTTCTTGTATTGTTGATTTTAGCCATTCTGACAGGTGTGAGGTGATATTTCATTGTAGTTTTGATTTGCATTTCCCTGATGATCAGTGAGCATCTTTAATCTGTCTGTTGGCCATCTGTTTGTCTGCTTTGGAAAAATGTCTACTCATGTCTTTTGCACATATTTAATTCAACTACTCATTTTTGGGGTGTTGAGTTTTTATAAGCTCTTTACTTATTTTAGTACTAACCCTTTATCAGATATGTTATTTACAAATATTTTCTCACATTCCATAGGTTGCCTCTTAGTTTTATTGTGTTGGTGAGGGTGTGGAGAAAGGTAAAAACTTTTGTACTATTGGTGGGAATGCAAATGGGTACAACCACCGCAGAAAACAGTATTGAGGTGCCTCAAAAAGTTAAAAATACAAATACCCTACAATCCAGCAATTCCACTACAGGTCTTTACCCAAAGAATACAAAACTACTAATTCAAAGGGATACATGTACCCCATTGTTGATAGTAGCAATATATACAAGAGCCAAATTATGTAAACAGCCCAAGTGTTCATTGACTCATGAATGGATAAAGAAGAGGTGGTTTGTGTGTGTATGTATACACACACACACACACACACACACACACACACACACAATGGGATATTACTATGCCATAAAATGAATGTAATCTTGCCATTTTCAATGTCATGGACAAGCTAGAGAGTATTATGCTAAGTGAAATAAGTCAGTCAGAGAAAAACAAATAATATATGATTTTCTTTGTATGTGTAATTTAAGAAACAAAACAAATGAGCGAAGGGAAAGAAAAAGAGAGAGAAAGAAAAACCAAGTAACAGACTTAACTATAGAGAACAAACTGATGATTGCCAGAAGGGAGATGGGTGGGGGGAATGGATGAAATAGGTGATGGGGATTAAGGAGTATACTTGTGATGAGCACCAGGTGTATGAAAGTGTTGAATTACTATATTGTACAATGGAATCTAATTTTACACTGTATGTTAACTAACTGGATTTGAAATAAAAACAAAAAATAAACCCATAACAATATGAAAACTTGCTATCTGAGAGAGGTAACAATACATATCACTAGTGAATAAATTTTTTCAATAAAAGTTTCCAGAAGAATTGATTATTCATGTATGTAATTTCAGACTCCTGGATAACAGCACATGTAAAACGAAAATTCAGATAAATTACCTCATTGTAAAACTGAAAACATTGAATGTTTCAATAAAATATAGCAAAATATCTTCATGATATTTGAGTAACAAATAGTTTTTTAACACAATGCCAATGCACTATTAGGCAATGCATTGACATATCTGATACATTAAAATTTAATTTATGCAATGAGACAGGTTTGGAAAAAATGTTCTCAATGTGCATATTTAAGCTGAATGTAGTATCTACTATAGATAAATAACTTTAGATATCAATATTAAAAGGACAAACAATCCAGTAAGAAAAAGTCCCAGAATACGAACATGTAGGGAAACCAGAAAAATGAATAAAAGACCCTCAAGAGCACTAGTAATTTTTGAAATGCAAATTAAAAAAGCAAGATCCTACTTCACACCAAGCAGACTGCCAAAGTTTTAAAAGTAAAGTAAGTTTAGAAGTATCTGCCTAGACTAACTGTAGACAAACATGTGGATAAGGAAAAATGCCATTTAAGGGAGCATATATAATCACAGTAGAGTTCAATTTGGTACTATAAATAAAATTTAAATATGTGTATTGACCATGACTGATTTGTTTCCCTACTAGTTAAATGCACTAGATGAGCTCTTCTAAAGCATTGTTGTATAAAAGAATGACCTGAAGATCATTTTAAAACAAAACTCCAGGATTCCATTTATGTAGATTCTGATTTAGGAAATTTGAGTTTAATCCGATATTCACTACTAAGGGGCTTTCAGATGAAGCTAACAGTGCAGGTACAAGTCCAGAGTAGAGCCCAGTAGTTTATATTTAAGAAACTTTGCAGATAGATTGTCCATGTGCAGGATGAAGTTTGAGAAACACAGTTCTAGAGAGAGCTTTGCACGGTCATACAGAGATAGGTTCAAGGATGTTCTTTGCAGCACTAAGTTTATTTGAAATAAGAGCCCATCAGTTAACATATGGATGAAATAAACTGTATCACAATAAAAAAACAAAATACTATAAGGCAGTTGAAATGAATGAAATAGGATCACATGTAAAAGAACAAATAAATGCATCTCAAAAACTTAATATAGGATTAAATAAAAAGGATTGATATAATTTTTCATTCATTTGTGTTATTTTTGTTTAAAAACCCACATATAAAACTCCCCTTTTTTATGGCAAACGTATAAATAAAAATATATCTATAGAAACTGTATACTCTTTTTTTTTAAATATGAAATTTATTGTCAAATTGGTTTCCATACAACACCCAGTGCTCATCCGAAAAGGTGCCCTCCTCAATACCCATCACCCACCCTCCCCTCCCTCCCACCCCCTATCAACCCTCAGTTTGTTCTCAGTTTTTAAGAGTCTCTTATGCTTTGGCTCTCTTCCACTCTAACCTCTTTTTTTTTTTTCCTTCCCCTCCTCCATAGGTTTCTGTTAAGTTTCTCAGGATCCACATAAAAGTGAAACCATATGGTATCTGTCTTTCTCTGTATGGCTTATTTCACTTAGCATAACACCCCAGTTCCATCCACGTTGCTACAAAGGGCCATATTTCATTTTTTCTCATTGCCACGTAGTACTCCATTGTGTATATAAACCACAATTTCTTTATCCATTCGTCAGTTGATGGACATTTAGGCTCTTTCCATAATTTGGCTATTGTTGAGAGTGCTGCTATAAACATTGGGGTACAAGTGCCCCTGTGCATCAGCACTCCTGTATCCCTTGGGTAAATTCCTAGCAGTGCTATTGCTGGGTCATAGGGTAGGTCTGTTTTTAATTTTTTGAGGAACCTCCACACTGTTTTCCAGAGCGGCTGCACCAATTTGCATTTCCACCAACAGTGCAAGAGGGTTCCCGTTTCTCCACATCCTCTCCAGCATCTATAGTCTCCTGATTTGTTCATTTTAGCCACTCTAACTGGTGTGAGGTGACATCTGAGTGTGGTTTTGATTTGTATTTCCCTGATGAGGAGCAACGTTGAGCATCTTCTCATGTGTCTGTTGGCCATGTGGATGTCTTCTTTAGAGAAGTGTCTATTCATGTTTTCTGCCCATTTCTTCACTGGATTATTTTTTTTTGGGGGGGGGGTGGAGTTTGGTGAGCTCTTTATAGATTTTGGATACTAGCCCTTTGTCTGATAGGTCATTTGCAAATATCTTTTCCCATTCCGTTGGTTGCCTTTTAATTTTGTTGATTGAAACTTTATACTCTTAACCAAGGATAATGGCTACTTTTGTTAAAGAATTAAGGAAAGCTACTTTTAGGGATTTTGGACTTTGTCTGTAATGTTATATTTCTTTTAAGAGCAAACAAGCCAAAATATGCGATATTATAATGCCAAAATATTCAGGTTTGTAAAAGGAAATATTGAGGTTTGTGAGTGTAAATTACATTGTTTTTTTATATGTGAATGTTTAAATTATTTCAAAATAAAAGAAATAAGAGACATAAAAAGTCCATTCCTAAAAAAAAAGAATAAAAAGGAAAACAATTTAAGGATCAGATAAAATTTTACAGAGTCATGGATAGAGAATTCATGGTCTATAACTCTGAAGCTTCACCTAGACTCATGCTTTCTTCTGGGCATTCCTTATTTATTTTGATGATAGAACAGATTACCTCAAGTTACAGACCTCCCCCTCCCAATGCACGGGTTCCATGAAATACTCACATGCACTTTGTGTCTCCTTATACCAAAGGCTTTTAAAAGAATTGTTTCCTGATTGTACCCCTTGACAGTGAAGGTGGCGATTAACAAAATATGGAAAACCAAACCAGAAACTCAAAGAGGAAAATAAGCGATGGCAGCCTTTATAAGAAACACATTTCTGGTCCTCATAGTGAATAATACAGCTTTTCAAATGGTTAAAAAAAAGGGGGGGCATGTTAGACAAGACACATCAACAGAGCTTAGCTATTATAAATAGACCTCTTGCTAAATTTATTTTCCATTGAATTGTATCAAGATCAATGAAAATAATCTAGAATCATAGCTGATGGAGTGTAGTAATATGCAAAGCAAATAAATTTTTAGAGTCTTGATATTTGGTTTGAAACTCTGCCATGTATTATATGGACAATATGTATATATCCGAACCTTAAATTCTTTATCTTTACAAGGAAAATAAAAGTTACTCTTAAGTATAGCAGTGATAATTAGGGCTCTTACATGCAGCACATTTTGTATATGATAAAATCAAGTACTGAAATTGTGGAGTAAAAATTTGAAATTTCATGGAAACAAAATATGCACTTCAGAGAGAAAACTTGATTAATATCTCAACTAATTCTATTGTGTTTTTATCATTTTGTATTTTCATAAGTATTCACCAATAAATGAATTATAAGACTACCTAAATCCTATCCCATGTTAGTCGAGTCTAGATCCATAAATAGTATACTTATCCTCTAAGTGGCAAATGATTATTTAAAATTTAAAGGAAATTTTTTCAAGGATCCAGTAATTTCAGGGATTGCTATAGCTCACGTATTGTTTATGGGGTCAAACCAAAGAGATTATTTTGCATAGATGTTATTAACACACTAAGGGAAAAATTTTATCTCTGCATATGAGCAGATAATTATTAAACATATAATTAACACTAATGATACTTTACAGCAGAAAAAAAGGGAAATAAAATCATCATTCAGGGAACTATTTTCATTATAATGAAATTCGGGTCCAAATGATTATTCCACATACATTCGAATCATAGCCTTTCCATATACATTACCCATGGTAATTTATAACTTTATTCCTTCAAACAAACTCATTTATCTTTTCTGTTCACATTATCTTATCATGTTCAACTTAATTATTGGAAACATTCCTAGTCAGTTTACCCAACTACCCAAATCTTTCTCTTGTGTAATTTTCAAACGTTCATCTTCCTGCTCTCCTCTCCCAATTGAACACTTCTTTATTTTTCAAGGTCCTTTCCAGACGTTAGTCACAGTCTTTTCCAAGTCTTTTATACAGAGTTACCTGTTTTATGTTTTTGTGTTCATAGACACTTTCACTATAGCTGTAGTCATGTTTCAACATTTGCAACAGATTGCATTTTTCTTCTCCTCTGGCTTTTTCACTTGGTGTTTGACTGAAGGTCAGAGACTCACGGATGGTCTATTATTCAAGTCTCCCAGACATCCAAGTCTAACAAAATACCAGGGATACTATAGTTACTCCAAACTGAATGTTGGATAGATCCCAGTATTTCCTTAAGAGAATTGAGGCTCTGTTGTGGGACTTCGAGAAACTTTTCTCTACAGCCAGCATCTGGAGCTCAGAGAAACAGTATCTGCCCCTGTCTCCAAAGGCAGCCATGTTGACCACCATTTAAGCCCTGTCTCTGATCTGATTTCTGGCCTTCCCAGTCTAAATCTTAGGCACACTCCTTGAATTGGCAGACTTCTAGGAATGTTTTCCCATAAAAAACTGCCATCTCTTACTGATCCTGTCTCAGCAAAATCTGACTTAACTAGTCATTAGGCTGGAATAGATTCACTTAGGGATGTGTTTACCATTGGCACTAGTTTAAAAAGAGTTGTTTTAATAGCATGGGCTTTATCGCATGTACTATTTTATTTGCATCTTACTTTTATTGATTCATTTTTTTTTTTAATGACTCTAGGGGGTCTTGGGTGGCTCAGTCAGTTAAGCATCTGACTTCAGCTCGGGTCATGATCTCACAGCTCGTGGGTTCGAGCCTCGCGTTGGGCTCTGTGCTGACAGCTCAGAGTCTGGAGTCTCTTTCAGATTCTGTGTCTCCCTCTCTCTGTCCATCCCCTGCTTGCTCTCTCTCTCAAAAATACATAAACATTATTTTTTTAATGACCCTAGTTCACTTGTTATCTTTACCACTGACATTGTGACAGTTACCTTGCTTGGAGAAAAAATTGTAAGAATAATATCTTCCTTATTAATAGCTACCATGGTGAGGCTCAGTAAAGTATCATCAGGATCTTAGTGGTATTTTGATAGTCCCTCTTATCAAAGACAGAGAAAAACTAAATCATAGAAGGGAATATGAAAGAAATAACCTTTTATTTCACTGCTTTCATTCCCAGCCATCTTGGTTGTGGGTCTTCAGGCTGTTTATCTTTCTAGACTGAAGAAGCTGGATGTACATTTTGCTATTTTTTTTCCTTAAGCTAATAAAATCCATTATCTACTAGAATTATATGGAGAAATACATTTACATTTCCTGCCTTGAATATAAATTACAGAGAAGATGTTTATTTGATATAATTATTGTGAGTTTTAGTGCTTCTGGCATTTCCTTTATTTTCTAAATGAAAATATTTTCTCTCACAATAAAAACACATGCCATTTTGAAATATTTTTGGAAAAGTTGTAGGACACATGTTGAACATGACTTTGTAATATCTATAACTTATTTCATAAAATTCGGAATCAATGGATAATAAAATACTTGTATTTAAATGATGGCCTTATAGGAAACAAATTAGGAGAAGTCAATTTTTAGGCTCAGTCATTAAGTAGGAATTTTTCATTTTTTTTCTTCTCTCTTCCTTTTTTTAAATTTTTTTTCTGTAGAAATTTGTGAAAAAGAATATGAAGCTCTGTCAAATGTTTTGTGTTGTTTTCTTTTTTCCAACTGCCCCTTATTCTTAATCCCTTTCTCATCTTTTTTAATCATTCTCTATTTACTTTCTTCCTTATTCTCTTGCACTTCATCTGACTATTTTTCCTCTTTTGTACTACAGAGTCTGAACCACTAGTCAGACTCTTTGAAGACTAGATTCTTCCAGTGGTTTTTCTCTGATCTTCCCCCCATTATCCAAAGTCAAGGGTCATTAACACCTTATTTTTCTTTCTCAAATATGAAAATATCTTTGCATGTAACTAAATAATAGAGTTTTTCATGAAATCAACTTAAAAATTATGTTCATGTGCTATACATATTCATATACATAAATGTTATAGTTCTAAGAGATGTGTGCTATAAGCAATCTAATTAAACAAGGGCACCTGGGTAGCTCAGTCGTTGAAGTGTCCAACTCTTGATTTCGTCTTAGGTCACAACCTCCGGGTTCGTGAGATCCAGCCCCACTTCAGGCTCCATGCTGAGAGTGCGGTGCCTGCTTGGGATTCTCTCTCTCCTCTCTTCCCCTCTCCTGCTCATGCTTTCTCTCTCTCTCAAAATAAATGAATATAACTTAAAAAATAATTAAAATATATCCATATTCCTTGAGGAATATATTCATTACTTTTTAAGTGGAAAATATGAAGAAATTAAAATACCCATAACTATTTTTACGACCTAGGGTATATCCATCTATATCTATCCATCTATATATTTCTAATATGCCCCTATCTGTATCTATATATAATTTTTATCTATTCATAGAGAAAATGAGGTATTGTGTGTATTTATACATATAAATATTATGTTTAGGTGTTTTTGTCTACATTGTTAAGGTACAATAATTGATACATTTCTTTTTTTTCCATAAAAGAGAATTTAAGCATCTCTATGCCTCCACCTACTCAGCTAGCCAGAAAGAAAATCTAAATTATTTTGCATGCTCTCTTTCTTCACAGTGGGATCATATTAAAATATCAGCATTACAGGAAAACATAAGACAAAATGAAATAAGCAAACCATGCTGGAAGAGCTAGACCTTAGTCCATGGAAGTTTCCATTATTGTTATAATTTCTTCTGCTATATGTATTTGTCAAGAGATATTCAATGTTTCTCTCAAGTCACTCCTTTCCCATGATTGCACATTCAGTCTAGAAGCATCCTTTCCATTCATTCATGCACTTTTGCCTCCATAATATAGCAATGAATAAGGCAGTAAAAATATTGTCTTTATAGAAACTTATATTCTATTGGGAAAGTTGGGGAGAAGGACAAGTAAATATGAGAAATAAGACTTATATCACTACAAGTACTGAAAAACAGGCAACGGGGTAGAAGGTTAAGAATAACCACTTAGCTATAGTGGTCAGAGGAAAAGCTTTGAGAAAACGTCATATCGAGATAAGATTTGGGTGATGAGAAAGGAAACTTAAACGTGTTTGTGACCCTGATATGAACTTGCCATGATGAAAGAGGTAGCAGGACTCATTGGATACATACAACATGCAATTTAATTTTTGCCTTTTTTCCATTTTGTATGTTTATTCTGTTGTGTTAGGTCTCATTTTGCCACTGAGTGAAAACGCAGATGGGCCCATGACTTTCCTGTCCCTTTTAGGAAATTCTACCATTCTTCTAATTCACCAGTCAGTAATTATCAGTGTCTTGTCCAAAATATGCGTCTCTATTCACAGATAACACTTAGGGTTGCTAGGGGTAGTTACAGCTACCCAGGTGTTCCTGTAATTTCTTCTTGGATAAGGATGTAGGTTCTTCTAATCTCCTTCTTGCTCTTTTTATTTCTTCTCTTCCTTCACATTGCTAACCAAAGTGTGATCCCACCACTATCTTCAGTGGGAGGAAAGAAAAAGGGTAAATGGGATATGAGGTTCACCCTGCCTGGGAATTTCTGTAGATGGATTTGTCCTTTCTGGGGCAGACAGGTATTTAAAGTGGAGCCTTTCTCTTGAGGGTGGTTTCCATGAGTGCTTCATAAAACTTGCCCCATAGCATCTGTGTTTTCTGTGATGCTGAGTATTTTATTTATAACTCTCTCTGTTACTCAATTCCTTGCACTTGCTTGGTTTTATTTTTCCATTTTCTCAGATTTTCTGGTGGACCACAAATACCCTTAGAGTTGGTCTTTTGGATCAGGATAGTAAATGATTTCTGGTGGTCTCTTTTTCTGGCGTGTGCTGCTTCTGTTCTGTGGAACACACACGTCTCCTGCCACCAGAAATGTAACTATCTCCTAATACAACAGAATTTCTCTCTCTCCTTCTCCTCTGCCAGCTCAGATTCATTGCCATGCGTTTAAATATTCACACGTTTAGATTCCTCAGGTCCATGCCAAACGCTAGTCCACTGTCCTCATATATCTCTAGGGGATATATGTCAAGTTCATCGAAGGGCTTCCACAAGGCTATTCTCATATGCTTGAGGTTAGCACAAGACAACCCATCCTTCTCTTTTAGAAAAGAAAAAACATGTAGGATAACACATTGACTACAGACATTATTGGTCTGAAGTTTTTCATGATAAAAGAGATTCCTTTTTAAGTACCTACTTCGATTAAAGAAAATGTAGAGAAATGGGTTATTAGGCATGAGATAATTGTCAGGAGCACATTTCAGTCTTTCCCACTCCTCCCCATTCCTCCTTCTTCAAGGTACCCCTTAAATAAAGAGCCACCTTGAGAAAGACAAATTGAAAGGGCAGGACATCGTTTATCAGGAGAGAGCATTTCTGCCTAATGGCCCCTTGAGTAAAGTGTTTCTTTAAGACATCACAGCTTGTGTGAAGGCAGATTTAAAGGCCAGGGCATCAATTAGAAATCCAGTCTTGCTGCCTAATCGCTGTTTGTACAGCTTCTTTTAGCAAGATAAAAATACCATCAAAATGGAAAATGAGACTTGCCAAACAATTTCAGCACTTCCCTTAGGCCACAAATGTTCAGGACTGTCAGACACAGCATTTCTGAGGTCTTGGTAAAGTTGGGAAAGATTTCATGATATTTTATGTAGTTTGTCGCTATCTACAATGCTGTTTTAAAGAAACAGACATTTACGATGAGCAGTTCAGGACTGCAACACTGACAAGTTTCAAAATCAAAGTGACAAACTTGAAACCTGTGAAGATTTCTATGTTTAGACAGCATGGACACTAAGAATAAAAGGAAAGTCAAAATATGGACTTAATACAAATTAAAATGTACTTCTTCCGAAAATGTGCCATTAAAGATTATAAAAATAAGCCACAGGCTGAGAGAAAATATTTGCACTGCATGTATCTGTTAAAGGACCTGTCTCCTACTTTGTTAAAATTTTACCTCAAATAAAATAAAATTGACTTAATACATACACACACAGAGAGAGAGAGAGAGAGAGAGAGAGAGAGAGAGAGATGCCTTAGTTGAATGTATGAAGTACTCTTTGTGCAAACTCAGACATGAGTACCTTCAGCTCCTGCCATCGTCCTAATGCCATCTAATTAATAGCTATGATAAAGGTGGCTTACCTCCAAAATGAAAGAACAGAACCTCAATAACCTATGACATAGGGTCAAGGAAGCTAACAAAAATGTAATTGGAATCTCACAAAGAGAGAGTAAGAGAATGGCATAAGAAATGCAATCAAATAAATATTGACTGAAAATTTTGTAAATGTAATAAAAACCAACAGACACAAGAAGTTCAGTAAACTCCAAACCATATAGATGTAAGGAAGGCCATACAGAGGTACATTGTTCATTAAAATCTTACCTCTTGATAAATGTTATATTTGCCTTCTTACCTGTATACCTGTACACCCCTCTCCCTAGGGGAGAAAGATTAGATGGGGAGAAATCTGAAACTTTCTCTTTTTAACTTAGAGAAGAGTATATAATACAGAATTATAAAACAAACCTTAAAGTTGAATGTTTAATAATTGAAAAAATGTGTGTTTCATAATTTTTAATTCTCCATGTATCATGAAAGTACTGATATATTCAAAACTGTAATCTAGAGTTGGATTTCTCTAGAAATATAATGATAAATTTGGGCTTAGGTAAAGTAGGAAAATATGGCATATATAACTTTCATTTTTAACATGTTGTCTTTAAGCATAATTTTGCTAGCGATTTCTCTGCATGATTTAATTTTCAATGTAACATAGTCACTGTAATTTTAGTGCTTTAAAAACAATACAATAATCTTGTTTTATAGCTCGTTCAAAAAAATAAATAAGAGTATTTACTAGTATAATGATAAAAACACAAATATCATTTTGAGGTCTAAGTTGAAATGTAAAATGAGATGCTCAATTTAACCAAAATAATTCACCTAGAAGGCACAGCATCAAAGTTGTGATTAGATCTGATAAGCAAATATAATATGTATCTCCAAACAGCCAAAAGCAATAACATTCAAGAGCATTTAATGTACCAATACTAATTTTGCTTCTCAGAGTAGTATTATAAATTACCTTCAGGATAACTTACAATACTAAGCACAACATAAATAAAATATATGTTGTGTCCAAAATGAAAATCCAATGGGATCTCAGAAACCATTCAAAATTATCTCATCAAGAAGAATTTTAAAGCTAACAGGACAAAAACTCAAGGGGTCAGTAATTGGGTAGGGAAAAAAAAAATGAAGATATAAAGGTGAATAGAAATTAAATACCTTAAAGATTGTTGAGAGTCAATATAACAAACTAAACCCATAGCTATTGAATGGGGACAATTGTGAGAAACGTGTGTTATCTGAAAACAAGTGGAAATAAAAGAAAGTAGATGAGAAGCAAACACTTTTGTTACCGCATAGCATGAAGGGAATCACAAGAGCGTGTCCTTTTCACTTGAATCACCAATACTTGCCAGATAAGTAACAAAATCAGAGATTTAAAAAAAGATCGTAGGGTTGAGGTTACAAAGAAATCTAAATTGACTAAATTATAGAAAATAATAATAATCCTAGCCTGGAGAAAAAAAGAACCATGATTTCTTCCATCTTTGTTAGTGCTGTTAAGAAAAATCTTCTCAGGGGCGCCTGGGTGGCGCAGTCGGTTAAGCGTCCGACTTCAGCCAGGTCACGATCTCGCGGTCCGGGAGTTCGAGCCCCGCGTCGGGCTCTGGGCTGATGGCTCAGAACCTGGAGCCTGTTTCCGATTCTGTGTCTCCCTCTCTCTCTGCCCCTCCCCCGTTCATGCTCTGTCTCTCTCTGTCCCAAAAATAAATAAACGTTGAAAAAAAAAATTAAAAAAAAAAAAAAAAGAAAAATCTTCTCAAAATAGAAATCATGACAAACATCTAATGACTTTGTAGAGTTCTGTGTGGGTTAGCATGATGGATTAGTATTCTG
The DNA here is from genome assembly GCF_018350155.1 of Leopardus geoffroyi. Classification (NCBI taxonomy): domain Eukaryota; kingdom Metazoa; phylum Chordata; class Mammalia; order Carnivora; family Felidae; genus Leopardus; species Leopardus geoffroyi. The sequence continues at coordinate 111,865,418 of NC_059336.1, forward strand.
AACACCACCAGAGAAAGAAGCAGTTTTTATCTTCTTGCCAAATTTTTCTTATAGACCTTCTCAACATGCATAACATAGTATGATGGAGACTAGATACATAGTAAAAGTGAGAGTTTGCTGTCAGGCAAAATGGACTTTCCCCAGTGAGAATGAAAAGACTTCTTAAGATGGAATTCAGGGCAGAAGAGCTCAGAGATATATTTCTGAGACCCTCCAGGCCTACTCAATGAACTGCAACAACCCTTGAAGCTAAGGGAAGGCAAAAAGGCAGAAAGTCATTTCTTTAGGTACAGGAAGTCATGACTGGGATGAGAAAGTAGAAAGAAATTAGCAGAAATTCAGAAAACTGGCAGAAAAGTAGAAAAAAATGGGGAGAAATCCCCCACAGTTTGGAACATTAAGGGCTAATTAAAAAAAAAAGTCTCCAGAATGTTGGTCATGATTATATCTCAAGATCTACTAAAAGAAATGTCACAATTCTGCCTTCAGAATATTTGAACTTAAGAGTGAAATGAATCCCAACTAAATATACCACAAAATCAAGACTCATCTCAGGTGCAGACTAGATTGATAGCACTCTACACGTGTAACCTTACAGAGAAGATGCTTAGAATGGGTAAATATTATTTACTCCAGTCTCTATACTTTTTTTTTTACAATATCTAGCTATGATAAAAAATTTACAAGATATTTAATGGAGCATGAAAATATGCCCCATGGTCAAGAAAGAGGAGAATTAATGGAGACAGATGCAGAATTGGCACAAATTGTAATTATCAGACAGGGGCTTTAAAGTAATTCTGGTAACTGTATTATAATAGTGCCAAGACCGCCAGTGGGTGCCTGAAATATGGTTAGTGCCAAACCCTATACATACTGTTTTGCCTATATATACATACCTATGATAAAGTTTAATTTGTAAATTAGGCACAGTAAGAGATTAACAATAACTAATGATAAAATAGGACAATTACAACAAGGTATTATCCTAATGGCTGTGTGAATGTGGTCTCTCTCAAAATACATTATTATACTGTATCCACCCTTCTTGTAACGATGTGAGCTGAACCCTCCTTGTAATGATGTGAGATGAAAATATGCCTATTTAATGAGATGAAGTGAGGTGAGGTGAATGATGGAAGCATCGCTGACTAGCATTTGGCTACTAGTGACGTATTGTCAGGAGGATCATCTGCTTCTGGAGAGGGAGGACCCCTGTGAAGGATCTATTATAAAAGGGGAAGATATTAATGAACTTACAAAAATCAGTAGAGATACAGAAGTTTTAAAAAACATTGAACAAAATTGAAATGCTAGAAAAAATTATGATATAAAAATAAAGCTCTCACTTGAGGGACTCGGTAAAAGAGTACATCCTACATGAAAAGAAAATGAGTAAGCCTGAAGGAAAACTGACACAGGAAGAGAAGAAAAGAGTGAAAAATGAACAGAACCTTCAAGGTTTACGAGATAATATCAAACACCCTAATATATGCACAGTTGAAAGTTTAAAAAAAGAAGAGAAGAATAATGGGACAGAAGAAATATTTGAAGAGATTCAGGCTAGGGGGTAGGTGGATCAGTAAACCTTGGCAGAGCACTTCTCAAAAACAATGAGGGTGGGGGGAATACATCATATACAACATAAGGTAAGAAGTATGGCTGATTTCTTATGTGAAACAATGGAGGCAAAAGATTATGGAATGATAGATTTACAGTGCTGAAAGAAAAAGTAAACTGGCAACCTAGATTTCTGGATACAGAAAAATTATCCTTCAAAAGAGAAAGCAAAGTAAAAGCATTTTCAGCCAGCCAATTGTTTAGAGAATTTATGTGCACCAGACTTCACTACAGGAAATTCCAAAAGAAATTCTTCAAGCTAAAGGTAGGTATGATGAAACCCATAACTGCAGAGATGAATGAAGAACAACAGAAAGTAGAACTATATGTTTAGATATATAAGATATATCATTGTTCCTAGCAGTGTAGTAGTATTTTAAATGTAGACAAATGGATAAATGTTGCTGGAGCAATGAAACATCCATATAAGAAAAAAATAAACAAAACTTCCCTCATCTTTCACTTTATATACCAAAGGGTTGGACCATAGACCTGGATATAGTAGAAATATACAAATTAGAAAATAAGGAAAATATCTTAGTGACTTTGGAATAAAGAAAGATTTATTGGAACTAGTAACTCTACGGTGCTTGGTGGCTCAGTCACTTAAGTGTCCAACTTGGTTTCAGCTCAGATCATGATCGCATGGTTCATGGCATGGAATCCCGCTTCGGGCCCTGTGCTGTAAGCACAGAGCCTGCTTGGGATTCTCTCTCTCTAGCTCTCTGCTTCTCTCCCACTTGCATGCACGAGCTCTCTCTCAAAATAAACATTAGCAGCACTATCAATGATAGCCAAAGTATGGGAAGAGGCCAAATGTCCATTGATGGATGGATGAGTAAAGATGTGGTGTGTGTATACACACACACACACACACACACACACACACACACACACAGTGGAGTATTACTTGGCAATCAAAAAGAATGAAATCTTGCCATTTGCAACTATGCAGATGGAACTAGAGGGTATTGTGCTAAGCGAAATTAGTCTGTAGAGAAAGAAAAATATCATATGACTACACTCATATGAGGACCTTAAGATACAAAACAGATGAACATAAGGGAAGGGAAGCAAAAATAATATAAAAACAGGGAAGGGGACAAAACATAAGAGACTCTTAAATATGGAGAACAAACAGAGGGTTAATGGATGGGTTGTGGGGTAAATGGGTAAGGGGAATTAAGGAATCTATTCTTGAAATCATTGTTGCACTATATGCTAACTAACTTGGATGTAAATTAAAAAAAAATTAGTTAAATAAAAAATAAATAAATAAACATAAAAAAATAGTAACTTTAAATATAGAAATAAATAAATTTTAACTTCAAAAAAAGCACAAATAAAATAAGTAGAAATGTTATACAATGGAAAACAATTCACAGCACACGAATACACAGTTCAATTCAGGATACAAATGATTTGTATCCAAAGTATGTAAAGGACATCCACTAATCTATGGTAAAAAGCCAAAAAGTACTATAAACATGGGCAAAAGATATGCTTAATTTGTTTGTCATTGAGGAAATGCATTTTAAAACCACAATGTGGGGGCGCCTGGGTGGCGCAGTCGGTTAAGCGTCTGACTTCAGCCAGGTCACGATCTCGCGGTCCGTGAGTTCGAGCCCCGCGTCAGGCTCTGGGCTGATGGCTCAGAGCCTGGAGCCTGTTTCCCATTCTGTGTCTCCCTCTCTCTCTGCCCCTCCCCTGTTCATGCTCTGTCTCTCTCTGTCCCAAAAATAAATAAACGTTGAAAAAAAAAATTAAAAAAAAATAAAAAATAAATAAATAAAACCACAATGTGTTACCGACTTGCATACAATAGAATGGTTAAAATCAAAGAGACCGACCACACCACACCCTGGTGAAATGTGAAGCCACCAAGTCACTCACACACTGCCAGGGGGAGCGTGAGATGATATGAACACTTTTAACAATTATTTGTCAGTTTCCTTTAATTTTAAGTAAATACTGACTTACAATATGGACTTCCTACTCCTACCTGTCTATGCTAGTTATGTCTGTAATAAAACCCTCGTATCGACACATTCAAAGCAAATATACTCATAAACTAAACCTAGAATCTTAGCCATGAATACTACTACGGCAATAAAAATTTCACAAAAAGAATGAATACATGCAGTGATCTGTATTAATGACTCACAAAAAAAAAGATCACATTGCCTAATGAAGCCAAACACAAATGAGTACACAGCATAGGTGTTTGTTTGTTTGTTTGTTTGTTTTCTACCACCTATATGTAATGGGGAATCTAGTAGGTGGGGACGAAGGGGAACACTCTGAAATGAGGGAATAATCAGTCTTGAACAGGGTGATGGGTATCTGTATATAACCATTTATCAAAACTCATTGAATTTTACAATTTAAACTATGGACATTTTGGTAGCTGAGAAAAAATATGGGGGTATTTTGAATAATTATAATAATAATAATGCTAAAGGGATTTTAAGGGCTGTTTTGGAAAAGTCAGCTCTAGGCATACTGGCCTAGACACATCTTGATTTCTAGATTTCACTGTAGACACCAAATTTATAATGCATACCAGTGTGTGCATTTGTAGAAGATCATAGACAGGAGGTTTCTCAAGCTATCATTTAGAAGATAAAAGAAATAAGTGATGATGCTGAATATGGAAAATAGACTATACCTTGGTGAGGGCTTGGTAAGTGTTTTCAAACAATGGAAGAATAGTCACCAGAAAGAAGAACTTGGTTAGTTATGTAGGAGCCTAAGAGATACAAGGATAAGTTGATGGAGCATAAATGATGACAGGTTTCTATTTTTATCCATGCAAACATGAAAGCAATTTGATATTTTATAGTAGGATGAAGGCAATGTCTCTTTGTTATTTCTGGCTATATTCAAAGGCAGGGAAAGAATCGGAATTTTTTGTTTTGTTTTGTTTTGCTTTTTTTGTTTTTCTTATGCCAGAGGCACATCCTAGGTTTGTTAAAGGGTTCAGCCACAGAGTCAGTACAAGAATGCAAAAAGTTCTATCAGGTTAATAACAATTAACAACAACAACAACAACAACAACAAAAGATGGAAAACTGATGGGGCAGAGAAGAGCTCCTGGGTTAGGGGCATGGGGAGCGCCACTCATGGTGCCAGGCCTGGCAGCAGGGACACTCATTATGGTTGTAGATATGAGGTGGGCTCGGGGACAGGCGGTGATTGTCCTGTAGGAGCCACCGTTCACCAGGGTTAAGGACCTTGACTTCTTCTGGGCCAGGGTGTGCTCAGCTTCTGCATGCTGTGGGTCTTGTTCAACAGGCCAGAAGTGAAGGCCTCGGTGGGTTTGTAAGTCAACCAGCAGCTGCTTGACCCTGGCCATCCAGGAACCATCCCTCCTCATGTCCAGGAGCTCATCCATGTCAGTCTCCAGTGCCATGATCTCCTCTTGCTGGCAGTCGTAAAGATGAGTGAGATGCTCCAGGATCCACTCCTTCAGGTTCCATAACTCATTGTGCTGGTACTTGACCGGGACCTTCTCTTGTCACCTCAGTGGGCCCTCATCATCCAAACCACCTGAACCCTCACCTGCAGCCCCAGAGGGGGCTCTGAAACAGACAAGGTTCCCAGACCCCCTGCTGCTGGTCCCAGGAGTCCAAGCCACCAAGACCACACCCCCAAGGAGTCACTGTCCATCGCTGTGGCCACCAGGGCCACAGGTGCATTTTAGGCCCCTCCATATGCTGCCACCACTATCCACCTGCATGCTGGGATGCTGAAGCTAGGTTTAAACATTGTTGGTTGGTATGTTAGTAGACTTTGATTCCTTTAAATATTGATGATTTCATTGTTGTTTTGGATTTACATGCCACCATTCTGTTTAGTAACAATTTTAGTTTCCCTCTGAGACCTGGAACATGTACAGTTAGTGACATAGGAAAAACAATTTGTTATACATGCACATGAAGTAAAGTTTCATTCTCTAAGGCATTCAAATTATTTTTTTTAAAGAACATTAAATGACGACGTTTTGTTTCCAGTAGGTTTGTGCATGGATTTCCAATATTAAAGACTATCAATGCTGTTAGGATTTCTATAGTAAGGCTAATTAGAAACTTATTACTGTCAGGGACTGGGGAAAGGCTACTGGGCTACAGACCAAATTTTATTTAAAACCATGGTGTAATTATCATATCATATTTTCAGTATTGTCTTTTGTAACCCCTAAATTAATAGACTACTATTTTACTAGAAACATATTATGTGTATATATATAATATATGTATATATATGTATACATACAAAATATATATATACATATATAATATATATGTATACATACAAAATATATATATATATGTATACATATATATGTATACATACAATATATACATATATTGTATGTATACATACAAAAAAAAATATATATATATATATATATTTTTTATTTATGGACAATTTTGTCCTTACCAGTGGTTTGACTGGGTTTATCTGAGGGCTGGGGATAGCCAGCAGGAAAGAGAATGAGAATTAACTACTGATATTGACTCAAAGGGACACTTTATGCCATTCTGTATCAAATCCAGGATTCATCTAACCCAGCTGGAAGCATATTGAAAGGCTAAGTGTTGCAACTTTGTAATAAACCAAATGAGTGAAGGAAATGTTCACATGTATGAAATCAAAGTGGATGAAGCAGGATGAAATATACAATTCTGAGCAGCAGTCTCGTGTCAGGTAAATGCAGAGGTCAGAACTGGATTATAGGGTGGTGCTCAACATGTTGCCATGGATATCATCTTACTAAAAAGTGTTTCAGCCTAAGATGGCTTTCTGTGAATAATAACTAAGAATTTTATTTTCTAAAATGTTGTCAGTTTAGAAGACTTCTTGAAGTCATTCTGGGTTATTAGCTGATATGGATTATATTATTTGTCCACAATTCTTCTTGTTCTCCCTTTCTTAACCATAGCCTGCCTGTGGGTGGAGTTTACTTTCCTGGTAAGTAATTTGGGTTTTGTTCATATGAGTTGCTTTACACAATGGAATGTTCACTTATCTGTACACAAATTTATCTTATGTATTTGTAGCCATATGCACATTAATACAGGTTTTATATTTTATCTATTGAAATTGGATGTATTCAGTGTATATATTTTATATATTTATATCCATCTATTTTCATATTATTTTCCATTTATACCTATATAGAATATCTATTTTTATGTATTTCTCAGTCAAAACATTGAATATCAAAACATTAATTGACACTACGCTACCAATTTCAACCCATAAACATCCATTTCATTCCCCTTTCATATTACTAACTTATTTCTCAATACTGAGAAATTGGCTCTCAATATTCTAAATATATGTATTTGCCTCCCATCCAAGTACTAACCAGGCCCAACCATATAGAAACCAATTTGACAATAAACTTCATATATTGAAAATAAATAAATAAATAAATAAATAAATAAATAAATAAATGTATTTGCTTTAGTCCTGGAATGTACAGAATATTTTCACAATTATTAACTTGTTCTTCTGCAAAAGAAAGCTTACTGACTCAAGTTTAATATTTGTATAGTGTTTTTCCCCCTTTATTCTGAGAGCATAGAATCTAAATTCTGTGTTTAGAATTTACTTGGTCTGGTTCTATATACCCCCCTCAAGTCTCTGTCAATTTTGCAAATCTGTGTTAGAGACTTGTCTCCTTACCCTCTAAGACAGTTGCTTTCTGGTGGCACCATTCACCCACAGAATTTTCAAATATCTTCCGCAAAAAGTCAATGTGAATGAGGAGGTCACTTTTTGCAATTACTTGTTTTCACCATAGTCCCTCAAGCCCTGATGGTGTTGGTTGCTCTCCGGGGCCTTTCTCTCGTGGCCAGAAGTAGAAGTCAATTACAGTCATTTTAACGTCTTAGATTTCTGGTCAGCCAACTCTAGCATGTGCTTTATTTGTGGGCCGGTTTCTACTGCTTTTGTTTTCTCTTAGATTTCAGTCATATGTTTAGTCTTATAGCTTGTGAAATAATACAAAAGTTTGGATAGTCAAATCAGGCTTAACACAAATTATAGATTTTAGCCAGTACCACGTTTTCTAATGACTCAAAAGATACTGACAGGGGCGCCTGGGTGGCGCAGTCGGTTAAGCGTCCGACTTCAGCCAGGTCACGATCTCGCGGTCCGTGAGTTCGAGCCCCGCGTCGGGCTCTGGGCTGATGGCTCAGAGCCTGGAGCCTGTTTCCGATTCTGTGTCTCCCTCTCTCTCTGCCCCTCCCCCGTTCATGCTCTGTCTTTCTCTGTCCCAAAAATAAAAATAAACGTTGAAAAAAAAATTAAAAAAAAAAAAAAAGATACTGACAAAGCACAACACAAACCACATATTCTTTTCTTGGATAAGTCTGAAACAATCAGGTACAACCCATCATAAACTATTCTTCTTTTCCCATTAAGAGTTTCATTCCATTCTAGATTTAACCAGAAAGCTAAAGACAGCTGTGAGCAATACATAGGACACATCACTTTAAAAGTGTAAGCCACTTATTTCATAAAGTATGGTCTTTATATCCTTTTAATTGTGTTTCATAGCTTACCTGACATTTTCAAAGGAGCCTAGTCATGCATTCACAAATTCCAAATTGTTTGCAATAAAGAACCTGCACAGATCAAGAACTTTCTGTTAGTAGTGTTCCATATACAAGAATTCTCTTGCTAGTCAATAGCCAGGAAGTTTGTTGTTACCATGTTTGCATCCCTTCTTTTCTACCCAAGATGTCCCCAGTAAAGGTAAAGTGTAGATCTCAGGGTGCTGAAAAAAATCATCTTCATTTCTTATTTATTAACTTCTTGTATGGGCTCAAGATGATGTTATATTTTGGAGAATGTGTTTGTTACTCTCTCCACTCTTACGCCAATATGGTGGTGGCTGACCGCCTTAATCCAGAGATGTGAGTGCTGAAGTTGGGTTTCATCTCTGGTGAGGCTCAGTTTACCACTAGGGTACCAGTTGCCTTCTAGGGTCTTCAGCCAAAATCTTGATACACACTTTGTGGTTTCTTCCTCTGGCAGGCCTGTGTTTCTTTTCTTTATGCCCCATGCTTCTGAAAGCTCCACTCTTGTTTTCCAAGATAGTGTGTTTATGTTTTCACTCTTACCCCCAAGCAATTCAAAATAGGGTAAATGTCTTGGATGGCAAAGTGGTCATATACTTGAAGCACCTAGTCTCCAGCAAAAGCTCTACTGAACATTTTGCCCCCGATAAAATGTATACAGACACTGAATTCTCAGGCTCCCTTGTATCGTCAGCACTAGCAAATAACTACACCTTTGAATGTTTACCTGTCTTCATTCTTGACTGTTCTAGTACCGCTTGCCTCGGTGACTCTCTATGACTTTCCTACGACTGATCGGACTTTCTTACAACTTCACTTACTGTTCTTGTCTTGTTCCAGTCTTCTGCTTGCTACCTCATCCTCCCCCGAAGTACATGTCCTAATTCGTTCAATTATTAAATGAGACAACATTCCCCCAAATTTTAAAGTTTGAAAGAATTCGAAAAATGATATCTCTAAAGAATCTAGTTTTTAAATAAAGTACACATTCCAAAACTTTATAAGAAATCACAGTGTCTAATTTTGTAAACACTAACAGCAAGCCACAACTCTATAGAAATTAATTTTCCGTAGAAAACTTTATGTTGATGTGGCACTCCAGTGTGTTAATAATATATCAATAATCATTTAAATAGGTGAAGTATTTAACTTTTAAATATTATTCTTTAAGTAATAAAGAATAATAATTTATTATTATGAGTATAATAATATAAAATCATAAAAATACAAAATAAAATAAAATAAAATATAAAAAATATAAAATATAAAATAATAAAAATTAAATATTATTCTTTTTTTTTTTTAATTTTTTTTTTCCAACGTTTATTTATTTTTGGGACAGAGAGAGACAGAGCATGAACGGGGCAGGGGCAGAGAGAGAGGGAGACACAGAATGGGAAACAGGCTCCAGGCTCTGAGCCATCAGCCCAGAGCCCGACGTGGGGCTCGAACTCACGGACCGCGAGATCGTGACCTGGCTGAAGTCGGACGCTTAACCGACTGCGCCACCCAGGCGCCCCTTAAATATTATTCTTTAAATAAAGAAGACTGCACCATCATCACTGGGACTATGACCCTTTGTATTTTCACACTGGCTTGGGGAAGAATATATAATTTGCCTTTCTTTAAATTTACATTGAAATATTTTATTTAGATGACTTCCATGAAGAATACATAAATGAACAAATCTTTCAGAGAAAGTAGAATTGTGTACCATTAGCACCTGAATAGGAAAAGGCAGCTAGTATCCATGGCTACAGTGTCATCACTGAAAGGCCCCTCCTTCCTCATAGCAGAATGAACTGCTTGTCTTTTTATTACTCAAGCACTGGAGGTGTGAGAGGACAGAATAACATAAAAAGGGGGGAAGTTTTCGTACTTCATCTTGCACCATTGGATCGGTGTTTACTGGTCATCTGAGATTTCTCCATTGTGTTAAATACACTAGAGAAGACAGGGAACAGACAGGTATCTGAACTCCAGTAATGGGTCCATGATTGGAAGAAGTGGATAAAACCCTAAGCATATCTTGGAACATGCTATCTTTTTGCTTAGTCCGGATATTTGGAAATATGTATCTGATTGTTGGGGAGAGAAAAGAATACAAAGATAGATTTGGTGTCCTTATGCATTCAGGTGATACATGAAATTATGAATACTAAAGAGATCACCCAAAAGGAAATGTATCTTATAAAGAGAAAAATCTGAAGGCATCTTTTATCCTAAAAGGTGTAATGGCACTATTTGTTAAATACTTCACTTCTCCAAATTATTAGGGAAGATCTGTTTTAGCGAAAATTAAAATCATATGCTATATTATTAAAAGCACTAAATCTAAGGTCTTTTAATTGACACTCTACTTAATCTGTATGTTGCCAAGTGTTATATCATTTTATTTATTATGGCTCTGAATATTTTGAAACTTAGGACACAGTAGGAAGAATTAGCATATAACATTAAAATATACCATCAGAATATGTTGTATTCTCATTTAATCACGCATACACACACACACACACACACACACACACACACACACAAATGCCTTGCATGTTTTGTTAGAATGGTTTTACAATTAAGATTTTGTGCCTCTGTGAATTACCTCTATTTCCATTTGTGTTGGTGACTTCTTATTACAGGGATATATGCTACTAATTATTTTTGCCTTGACTTTTAGTTGATTCATTATTACCAATTTATTTTTGTTTGACTTTCTTAAGTTTTCAAAATATATGGTTACATTATCTACAGGTGGTCAAACTTTTGTCTCTGTCCCATTCATCATTAGAACTCTTTTGTTTTCAAGTCATACTGGGTTCATAAAAAACTTAAAATTATATAATCATACAAGACAGACATTTTTTTATCATTCATTATTCCTTTTTTTTTTTTTGATCTTCAGTAATTGACTCAAGGTCACACTTCAAAGAATTTTATTTACTTAATTTTTTTGATACACCTTTAAAAAGAATGTGAAAATAGTGTGTATGTATGAATGTATGTATGTATTTATTTATTTAACAAAGGTGTAAATCATGCTACAGATTGTTGGGGAATCTGGGATGGTAGTCACCTGTGGAGTGTGGCCTTTTTTTAAAAATATTATTATTTTCTTTTTATCATGATAAGTGTACTGTTTAATTCCCATCGTGTATTTCATGCATCCTCCACCCACCTCCCCTCCAGTAACTACCAGTTGTTCTCCACAGTAAAGGGTCTGTTTATTAGTTTGTCTCTCTTTTTTTCTTTTCTTGTTTTAATTTTAAATTCTACATATGAGTGAGATCATATGGCATTTGTCTTTCTCTGACAGACCTATTTTGCTTAGCATTGTATTCTCTAGCTCTATCCATGTTATTGAAAATGGCAAGATTTCATTCCTTTTTATGGCTGAATAATATTCCACTATATCTATCTATCATCTATCTATCTATCTATTTCTTCTTTATTCATTCATCTATTGATGGACATTTGGGCTACTTCCACAGTTTGACTATTGTAAATAAGGCTGTAATAAATATAAAGGTGCATGTCTCCCTCTGAATTAGTGAATTAGAAAGAGACTTTTTTATTTTTTACTTTAGTAGGATGAATTTTATTATTTTGCTATTAAATGTATCTGCTTCATTACTTCAATCCGATATTTTTCTAATGTTCAACAAGTAAACTGTGCCTTAAGTTTTCCATGTGTATGTGTGTTTCAGTTACAAGTGAGCATAAAATTTGATTTTTTGAATGTTTTTCGTTTGAAGTTATGATAATTACATGTTTTTCTTCTCCATTGACACACTAATGTACTTTATATCAATTGACATATTGATGTACATTATTGTATTAATATATTAATATGACTCATTACTTTAAGACCAATATAATTCGTCTTCTTATAATTTGTTCAGACTCTGTTGACATTGAATTTGCCTTGGTATCCAAACATTATGGATATTAAACTTATGGATATTAAAGTCATAGTAGATTACATGGATTTTAAATGAAAATCACAGCTACAAATATGAAAAGCGCTATAACAGAAAAATGGTTCTATGTTAATCAATAGAGAGTGGGCCAAGTTTCAGCTGTAAGTGTAACCAGGACAGTGCCTCTCAAGAGGTAACATGTAATCTGAGACCTGAAGATTTTAGCGAGTTGAAATTGGGCAAAAGAATTCCAGATTACCGAAACCACGTATGCGCGTGTGAGCGTGTCTGTGTGTGTTGATGTGTGTACATTCTGCTCCAAAAGTAAAAGACTGTTATTGTGGCTCCATTGTTGTGAAACAAGACGATTGCTCTGGTTAGACCTGGCAGAGGTAGTTAGGAGCAAAATCATCATCGTTTTACTAGATGAAGCAAGATTTATATGTGGTAAATCATTTAAGTGAAATATAGGGAAATTTGAGTCACTGTTATCTATTTAAAATTTTCCCATCTTTATTATTGCATTAGTGTGGTCTATAGGCAAATGCTTCAATCTCTTTTGGAGATCAAAGATGCAGTTCAAACCCTAATAAGATCTACAATCTCTCTCTACTCCATTTTGTTCAGATATGACTGCCCTTTTCCTAACATAATGGATTTATTGACTGTTATATTCATCATCTTTTTTTATGTTTATTGAATTTGGTTTATCCTTCATGTTGTACTTCAATTTAATATGTTTATAATTTCAATAGTATATGATACATGATCTTGTTTAAATAACATTTAAATAGTACATACTAAATAGTAATATTTAATGTAAAAATGTTTTCATAGAAGCATTTTATAAAGCACAGATAGCAAAGACTAAGAAATGAAAAATTACCCAACACCCTCAAGTAAGGGCAATTTATACTCTGTGCTTAGAATCCCATGTTAACCTATGCATATAAATGCATTTCAATAGAAATAGGTATCACTAATACTGTTCCATTTTCCATTGAAATACAACCTACATATTTTTCCATTTAAGTATTATTTTAAAGCTAACTTAAAAATATTAGAGTATCATTTATAGATGTTTAACAGAATAAGATTTTCAGATATTAAGCAGAGTTGTTCAATATTCATAGTTCTTCAATTACTTGATCCCAATATCCTTTATCAAATATTAAGGCAGCAATGATAGCTCTGAGTATATATTCACTCAGGGAGAGAGCTAATATGACTGAAAGATAGATGTAAATCCCTTTCTTTGATTCTAGGGATAGCTTCTTGAGACTCACTACAGAATTAAATCAGAGTTTCCTTACTATATATATATATATATATATATAATCACATATTATAGTTATAATATATAATTATAATAATATAGCATAATTTATAATTATATGATTTGTAGTTTTAATATAGAGTTACATATTGTATAATATATTAATATTACATGTTATTATCACATATTACATGTTCCAGATAAATAAGTATATTGAAATTTCAGAAAAAAAATTCATTCCGTAGAATGGAAAAGTGTGAAAATGGGAAGCTAATTTTGCCTCACACAAAGATAATATTTTGATTATGTGATAAAAGAGAGATTCAAGTGAAATATAAAGGTTAACGTCTCTAGGAAAGGACCTAAGTCTCATCCCCTGGACTATGCCTAAGGACTGTCATTAGGAATCAGAGTTGTGTGGGATCTGAGAGAAAAGAGGAATTATTTCTTGAGAGAAAACCATGAAGCCAGCAAGTCTCATAGAAAAGTCTTCTTGTCCCATGTGGTACAGCAGAAGCAATACATTCATGCTGACAAGCCCTAAGCAGGCAAACTTAGTGTGTCTTGACCACGTGATCTTCTATGAGAGAAAGTTCAACTGTTCATTGTACCACCAAGAACTGAAAAGTGTGGTTATGGGAGGAGGAGGAAGTGACCAACATATATTTGACACCTGGAAAGGTCTTTAACTTGAAGAACAGATATGTCAGCTGCAGATGCACCTGGGTGAAGGAAAAATAACCAAAAGCCACTGGAGGCTGTCCATTTAAATAAAACTCAGAATTCTCATATAGTACTGGTCAGAGAAGAATCCTTTGTGCTTAGGATGCGTAAGCCTCTTTGAACTCGCAATATCTTGGGGCACCGGGATGGTTCAGTAGGTGGAGCATGGGACGCTTGATTTTGAGGTTGTAAGTTCGAGCCCCATGTTAGGTGTAGAGATTACTTAAAAATAAAAAGTATATTTAAAAGGCCCCTCACAACATCTTAAGGAGAAGTGAAGAAAAACAAAGAAGAGAAAATTCTATTGATTTGGTACTTAATCAGAGAAAACAATATGCATTTGAAATATAATCCAGTTATTGATTTAAGAATGTAATTTAATTGTTCACTATTGAAAAAAGTAGAGCTTGAAAACTATAGATATAGATTAATGAAGACATGAGATTGTGATTCTAAAACTCACAGCAGCACAGATGTGGCAGAATAGTTCATGAAAATTCATAAAATGACAGGGGCACCTGGGTGGCTTAGTAGGTTGAACATCTGACTCTTGATTTTGGCGCAGGTCATGATTCCAGAGTCATGAGATCAAGCCCTGCATCAGACTCCGCACTGAGTGTGGATCCTGCTTAATAATCTCCCTCTCTCTCTCTCTCTTCCTCTGCCTCTCTCCCCAATTTGTCCTCTCTCCCTCTCTCTTTCTAAAATAAAAAAAAAAATTAAAGTAAAAAAAAAATAAAATGACAAATTATTCACTGAGAAGTGATTCAGCAAAATGGTCCAATAAGAGATGAAATAAATATTACTGGACTCAGATAGTTGTCAAATATCCTGAATTATATTTACAGACTGCATGGACTTGCATCTTTTTATTTATTGCAGATAAACCATTCTATTTTAATTTTGCTGTTGATCAATGTAAAGAATAAAATAATGGATTATTCAATGAAACATATATTTTATGATTATCAAAGTCAAACATATTACCTTAGTTTCTTTATTCTAAATCCTACCTAAAAATCAGTAACAAAAGTATAACAGGAAAATCTCTAAATGCTTAGAAATTAAACTACACTGAAGGGTAAACAACAACATTTTAATTGTCCCCATGTTTGTTATCTTTGACTTTCTATTAAAATAGTAACTTTGGTTTGGAGAGAATAATGTTCTTTTCCTTTTCCTTTATGTAAATTAATTTGTATGAATTTGGTATCAGTCAGGTTAACACTGTCTCAATGGGTTAGAGGTATCTCCTTCTATACTATTTTTAGGAAGAGTTTGTACAGGTTTAGTTTTATTTCTTCCTTAAAGTGTTTGGTGCAATTCATCATTAAATCATCTGAACCTTGATTATTTTTTTGGAAAGGTATTTAACAACGTGTTTAATTTATTAACAGTCATAAGACTATTAAGGTCATTTATTCCATTCTGGGCGAGTTTTGCTACTTTGTAGTTTTGCAGAAATGATCTATTTCGTCTGAGTGGACAAATTTATATTCACAGAGTTGTTTTTAGTGTTTCTTTGGTTTCCTATTAATATTTTCAGAGCATACAATTGTATCTCCTCTTTCGATCATGATATTGGTAAACTGTGTTTTTATATTTTCTGTTATTCTTTCTAGAGATTTATTAGTTTTATTAACTTTTTGATCAATAAAAATTTTTATTGGCAACCTTTGGTTTGATTGTATTTTTCTCTATTTGTTTTCTATTTTCAATTTTATTTCCATTAGCTATCATTTCTTTTTTTTATTTTTTTCTTCTTGATTTGCCTCTGTTTTATTTTAAACAATTGCTTAAGATGAAAGCTTAGATTCATGATTTGAAAAGTATTTTGTATTCTAATATGTATTTGATGCTATAAATTTCTATATAAGCCCTGCTTCAGCTTAATTCTACAGATTTTGATGAACATTAGGCGCCCCCTTATCCATGGTTTTTCTTTCTGTTTCAGTTACCCACAGTCAACTGTAGTCTGGAAGCAGATGGTCCTCTTTCTGAAATATCATCAGGTCAGTAATAGCCTGATGCTATGTCTCTGTGCCTACATCATTCATTTCACTTCATCTCATCATGTAGGTATTATATCATCTCACATCATCATCATCATCATAAGGGTGAGTACAGTATTCTAAGATGTTTTGAGAGAGAGAGACTGTATTCATATAACTTTTATTACAGCCTATTTTTATAATTATTCTATTTTATGACTACTTATTGTTGATAATCTCTTACTGTGCCTAATTTAGAAGTTAAACTTTATCATAGGTATGTATGTATGGGAAAAAACATAGTATATATAGGGTTTGGTACTATTTACAGTTTCAATCATCCCCTGGGAATCTGCAATCATTTTCCCTGTGGATAAAGGGAGGAATATTGTATTGTTTTCTTTTTTGTATAGCTGAAAATATTTCCTAATTTTCTTTAGGTTATCTTCTTCACCCATGAGTTACTTAGCATGTTGTTTGGTTTCCAAGTATTTAGACATTTTCCTGCTATCCTTCAGTTAGTGATTTCTAGTTTAATCCTATTACAGTCTAATAACCTACTCTGTAATTTCAAGTATCTTACATATGATTTGATTTGTTATATGACCCATATATGATCTACTCGATAGCCTGACTCGTTCCTTATGTATAATTTGCATATTGTTTTGGTCCAGATTAGAAAACCAATAATGTATGCTTCTAGAGTACAGTCTGACAAGCTCCATGATGGAATTAATCCATAATGACTAGTTTCAGAAGATTTCAGAAAGAAGGAATCTAGCTCCTTGCATGGTGGGGAACAGATATATTCTCTTTAAATTTAAAGGTATTAGTTACGGGGTGCCTGGGTGGCTCAGTTGGTTAGGCAACCGACTTTGGCTCAGGTCATGATCTCGCAGTTTGTGAGTTTGAGCCCCGTGTCGGGCTCTGTGCTGACAGCTCAGAGCCTGGAGCCTACTTCAGATTCTGTGTCTCCCCCTCTCTCTACCCCTCCCCTGCTCACGCTCTGTGTCTCTCTGTCTCTCAGTAATAAATAAACGTTAAACATTTTTTACAAAATAAAGGTACTAGTTAGGATTCAGTTAAAAACTGCTTCCACTCTAGGTTTTCCAGACAAGACATTGGCACAAGACATTGGCTACATGGGTGGGACAGGTAAAGAGAAGCCAAGTTAAGGGTAATGAGAAGACAAAAAGGTAAGAAAAGACAGGTCTCCATTTGTAGTGCTAGAGGGACAAAGAAGAAATTATGTAACTAGGTACCCAGCCTAGTGTCAACTGGTGGAACCTGAAAATGCATTAAACTTTCCTCATTGGAGCCAAGATCACAGAGCGTAAAGCTGTCTGGTGGAAGATAAGGAAGGCGGAGATCCAACTTCTCTCAGAGAAAGAAAGGGAGAGAAATGTGCTGTCTTTCCTCATCTTCCAACTTTATCTTCTGCTAGAGGTTCGCATTGGCTGAAACTTCCTCAAAGCCAGAAGGCAAGGGATTATGGGAAATTCAGCTTTCTGCAATGTAGAGTAGGCAGGTAAGGGCTGCATAAGGACCTGAGATGGAATAGGAAAAATTTCGTGTTTTGTTTGATGAGACAGCTACTGAAGAATAAATGTGTTCACATCAAAAGGGTGTGTGAATTTATCTGGAAGTATATAGTTCTAACTCTTGCTTCAGATTATTACCTTGAGATTCCAGAGAACTGTATCATGCCCCTAATTATAGGAGTTGATGATGCTACACCACTAATTGTACATTCATTTTATTGACTGTAATAATAGAACTATTTAACATACTTTTATTTTTTTTAATTTTTTAATGTTTACTTATTTTTGAGAGAGAGAGAGAGAGAGAGAGAGCATGAGTGGAGAAGGGGCAGAGAGAGAGGGAGACACAGAATCCAAAGCAGGCTCCAGGCTCTGAGTTGTTGGCACAGAGCCCGATGGGGAGCTCGAACTCACAAACTGTGAGATCATGACCGGAGCTGAAGTTGGACACTTAACCGACTGAGCCACCCAGGCGCCCCCTTAACATACTTTTATAACTTGTTTTTCTTCTCTCAAAAGTGAGAAATGCCAAACAATATAAATTTGAAATCAGACACTCGAAATTATGTGATAAATTAATTGGAATTATAGATTCGATTTCATGTCTAAAATGAACATATAATTTGAGCAAATCAAACCTCAACTGAAATTACTTTGAGAAGCCAAGCTTGCAATATGTTGTAATCTTCCAGAAGCCTTGCTTGAAGTTTAAGTGATGCCCCAGGGATAACTGAAAAAGATGAGTTTGTTCTTCTCAGCTAATGTCAGCATCATGGAGCCACCCCATGCTTGTCGCAAAGAGGCCATGACTCCTATAATGGGTAACTGATACACTGGGTGACATTGTGCCTGTTCAAGTTTTAAACCAGCTCGAATACAGCTTTTATTCCTTTAATTAATAAGTTGGTATGTGCAATTAAAATATTCCTTTGACCGTATATACAGAAAGAGAAAAATAGTTCCACTTAAGACAAACCTGTTTTATTAAAGCTTAGCTTCTTTTTTTTAATTTTTTTTTAACATTCATTTATTTTTGAGAGAAAGAAAGAGATAGAGCACGAGTGGGGGAGGGGCACAGCAAGAGAAGGACAGAGTATCTGAAGCAGGCTCCAGGCTCTGAGCTGTCAGAGCCTGATACGTGGCTCAAACTCATGAGCCAGTCATGGCCTGAGCCAAAGTCAGATGCTTAACCTATTGAGCCAGCCAGGCATCCCAGCTTAAAGCTTACTTTCTAACACCAGTAGTAGAAAACCAGCTCTGCAACATCTGAAATTCCTCATTAACACCAAGAAAAGGAGGACAAAAAGAAAGTTAAAAAAAAAAACCCAAAAAACTCTCCTTTCATTTGTCAGCAATGTGTGTGTAATGACTAGAAAAAATGAAAAGTGACTATTGGTAATCACTTTAGGATTTCATTCAGCAGAAATGATGCCCATAGTTGTAGAAAGTATCTTTTCATAGAAAAAGGGCACAATACAGAAAGAAAATCCATTTTCATAAGCATATTGTCTAGAGTTTCTCACCAGGGATGTCGTCACATAACAAACAAAATTGTCAACTGTCTCTAGCCCTAATTTGAGGGGTCTCCTAGGAATGTCTTGACCATTGGGGAATCTTATTTTGCCAATCTAGATTTAAGAATCCCTAAAACATATGCCTTTTTTTTTAAGTGGAAAGAGAAAGGAAGAAAATCAATTATTTCCAGCTGAGTTTTCTCTACTTAACTTACAATAGATAATGTTTATTGAACATGCATCTTTCTGAGACCATTTTCTAAAGTCTTTCAGTTGTTATTTTATTTAGTCATCAAAGAAAACCTTATGAAATAATGAAGTAGATATGTTTACCGTCCCAATTTATAGCAGGGGGAAATGATGCTTAGAGAGTTCAATTAACTTACCTGTTGCCATACCACCAAGAAATGGTAGAGTCTGTGTTCGAACCCAAATCTGTCTGAATCCAGGGCCTGGTGATCAAAACACTTAAAAATAGCTCTTGAAAGGCTACTGTCTGTGTTTGTAAGAAAGGAGGGTTTAACAAGATTCAATCACTCATAGCAGAAAACACAGTTATTGATCGTGAGCTGGAATTAAAACCTAGATTATTTTCTCCATACTATGCCATTCCACTCTTGGGAATTGTAACAGACAAAATACTCAACATCTCAATGTATAAGAAACAGAAAGCTTCAATGGAGAAGCCTCTGAAAGGAGTGGAACTCTTACAGGCTAAAAGGATCCAGAAAGACACATTCTGGGTCTTCAAAGATAGCTCCCACTGACCTCACAGATTTGTGAGGGATTAATTCTACTAAAGAGAGCTTATCTTCCTCAAAGCTCTGAAAATCAAACCTCAGTTTCTCAATGTGCTTCGATAAGTACATTAGATCTCAATGTACTTAATTTATAGATTCCTTAACCATGACGTCGAAATACCAAAGGGTAACCATTCTACATACAGCATCATCATCACCACGGCCCACCATCAGCAGAAGCAGCAGCAGCAGCAGAGTCACATGTTGAATAGTTCCTAGGGGACAGACATAGTACTTACTGCTAACAAACGTGGTTTAATCCTCACAGCAATGTAAGAATTATTTCCATGTTGTAGGTGAGGAAACAAGCTTAAACTTATCAATACCATACCACTAGGGAGCGTTGAGCTACAACATTCACCTCTTAACAGTTAAGGAATACCTCTGCTTATATATTTATCAAAAGCTCATTATATGACTACATATGATTAATTTGTTAAATATCATAGGATATATGTAATTAAACACTGGGAATATTATATATCTAAAGAGAGAGAGAGAGAGAGTAACCCAAATGTTTAAATAGACTGTGGACGCTAAAATCTTACGATGATGGGAACTATTTCTCCACTACTCAGTGACTAATACTCATTAATTGTAAAAAGGTGCAAAACCTACGTGAATATTTCTATAAATACCATGATCATTTTCCAAAAGTTTCACTACTGTGTCCGCTTCAAGAGTATTTCTCTCCATGAAGTAAAAGGCTCTTCTTATTTATTGTGTAATTGTCACTTGAAAATGTCTTTTCTCTTCTTTCTGAGGCCTCTGCTATGCATATGTTAGCCCCTTGTAAAAGAAAATAATAAATATGAAAGAGTCATCCTCTAGTCACTGAGGGATTTTGGACAAGTATTTCTATAATATTTAAAGACAGCAAAATGACTATAAAAGCCAACAAAATTTATATCTAACCCATCACCAGTGAAACCAGGAGTAGACTATATTGCTGTACACGGAAACTCATTTTTTTGATCCAATTATCTGAATTTCCTATGACCATTATACCTGTCAACCGTGTTCAGACAAAATTGCCGAAGGTCAATGCCTCTAATATTAAGTTCTGTCACACAGAGCCTGAGTTAAGTGACTTCAGAAGAAGCTGACAGAACGTGAGTAAGGATAGCTTGCTCCTCTGCCCATAGGAGTTGGTATTGATGACTAAAGTAATGTCACTAGTCACTACTGAGTTAAGGTGTTCTAATGACACTCCCTATGACAATCAAAAAGGTCTTCTGGTACAAGATAAAACACATATTAATCTAACTCCAGGGAATTGAAAACAATGGATGTCTTTCCAGTGCAGATCAACCCTCAAGTAATGATGCAAATATTGCAGGCTGAAAGTGTCACATTCAACAGGAAGATAATAATTCTAAACAGGCTTCTCTTTTTCTTGATCATAGAAGCTATTGTTACATTGTATCTAGTGTGGGTTTCTACCATAATTATTACCATTAGTCTTTGAAATGGCATTTGCGCAAAGCAGCTTTCCTTGAACTATTTTGACATTTTGAAGGCTCCTGATCATTTTTGCTCATCTAATTAAACCTATGGTCCACATAGTAAGTTGTTTTTTGCCCTGACCGGGCATACAATATAGTCATTTGTTTCTAATAGGGTTTAAACATCCTAGGTAGTGTTTATGTTAAAACACATAAAATGTGGTTTACAGCTTAACCTTTTCTATGTTCTGTTTGAAAAGAGGGGCCCGGAAGAGGAAGTTCAGATTGGGCTAAGTGCTGAGTTATCTCATGGTGAATGTCACAGTAGGAAAAAACAGTCTTCCTTCTTTGGTGATAAGAGTAATCGAATCAGGGAAAGCAGGTTCACCCTCAAAAGGATCATCTCCAAGATATTTTGTTTTAGGTAATGTTTGTTTCTATGTATAAAACCACCGAGGAATATGATTTCTGTCTTGGATCCTGGCCAAGGCAATAGGATAAGATGGGAGGAAGTAAAAAGGAAAAAAAGTGGGTATCCTTGTGGCGCCCTTTTTTTTGATGGGCACTCCTTGCTAAGAGATTTGTAGACAAGAAACATTGAAATCTACCTCTTTCCTTTTTCCAATTTTTGCTATACTGCTGCATTGATGACATGAAAAATCTACCTGACAAACACATCACAGTTCCCTATATATGAATTAGAAACTATATGTTCTTATATAAAGGCGTATGGTGAATTTATCCTTAACTTCTACAGTTTATATATCCAAATGCTTTTGTTCTAAGTAAAATTCAGTATGGTGGATGTCATGAAGATTTATATGTATGCCACAGCCACCAATGGTTCCTCTGAAATAGGCACATTCTATCACTTAAGACCTTGGCCACATGATATATTTTGTGATATTTTCTAAGTTAAATATTTGGGACAATCTAAGTCCTTCACACTTTCACAATGCATGTTATCATTTCTTTTGTTCTTTGCTGTTGTTGTTGTTACTGTTGAAGACATGTCTGTTTGTTAAATAATATAGCATGGATTTATAATTCGTTCTACGTAGTGTCTCGTTTCTGCCTAAATAGTCTACAGACAGTCAATAAAGGCAGTCTTGAAAATTTATTTATAAGTTGATTGTCTGGAAGTTAGAGTGTATTTTCCATATAATCAATGTAGTAAATTGTGGTTCTCTGGTCAGATTGTTACTAATGTAAGTTCTAGATCCTGGGATCAGTGAGATTAAAATGTACAAGAGAATGAAAAAGGAGAAAGATCAACTTTGCCTAGGATAAATGTAAATAGAATTTTCAAAAGAGAGAACTGTGATTTTCATCCTTTATCCCATTCCTTTAAGGACTTCACCTTCACCTCTTCAACCCATTTTCCCAGAACCCCTTCCTCCTATGCTGCCTGGCCCTGCCCTCTCTCAGCCCCATTCTGTGGCACCGTGCTTCCCACTCCAATCTGAAATTTCTGTTCTCCTCAGTTATATCGTCTTGTCTTTCTAAGAATAGTTCTGCAAAGCGATGAAAGAGGTCAAATTCACTTCAGTTAAGCTGTGAAGGACAATTAGATATAAGCTACTTTAAAGGTGACGCTAAACTATCTCATTCTTTTATTGTCTTCTCCTTTTTCACACAGTACTTAGATAGTACTTAGCATACACCCATTAATATTTTTAATAGATAATGATAGCATCTAGTAATTCTATATCTAATAACATGCATTATTCTCAAATAATGCCTATTATCTAATATTCCCCATTATCTAATAACAACGATGTTTTTATAGATTGTTGCCTTAAACTGCAGTTCTACAGTTTTGTAAGGAGTTGACTTATTCAAAATTCAAATTAATTAAGAAATGGCATGTTCTACTGTGTCCTAGGTATTTCAGATGTTTTATATAAACATTTTAGAATTAACATAAAATCCATGGAGTAAATATCCTTCTTTTTATTTTTATTTTATATATTTTTATTCTTATTTCTTCTTCTTCTTCTTCTTCTTCTTCTTCTTATTATTATTATTATGTGCAAAAAGGTCTTTTTATAAAGTACGGGGACAGAATATCCTACTTCTTAGATCAGGAAACTAAGGCCTCAAGAAACTAGCTCAAAATGGTCACTATCAATTAGCATTCAAACCTAGTTCTGTCTGACTTCAAATTCTATACCCTTTCTGTTAAAATACTCTAAAAGGGGACATTTTTTAATAGCTATAGTTATGGTAAACATAGCACAAAGAACATGAAGATTTCAGGAAATGTGGGAGAAGAATGTTGTTGATGGTTTTTGTTGATCTGTGGTGGAACCACTCGGGTCTTAAAACTGACTCTGCCCGTAGGCTTGTGGAGCGTTTACTTTCTTCCTTTTTATCTGAAGCTTTCTATTTTCCAAACGACCTATGTGCTCTGAAGCCAAGTCCCAGTGCCATGCATTTCTCTACCTCCCTATGAAGTTCTGCAGGAATCTCTCACTACTATATCACTACTTTTTTTTTTAATGAATCAATAAGTATTTTTAAAGTACTGTCGAAAGAGATTTTCATATTTTAACTCAGAAAAAATAAAATGTTCATTGATATAATTTCTCTCTTAACACTTACATTAGCTTACATTTTTACATCTTTCCATGCCATAAAATATTTCCTTCCTTTTATTTAGAGACTTACAAACGCTAGCTAACACTTTACATATATGACAAAGCTATGGCTTTTGATAATAAGAGAAACCACCAACCTAATTTACTAAGTGCCATGAATAAAAAGTGCAAATGGCTCACAGGTGGTTTCTTTGTAGAGGAGGAATAGTAGAAATTTAAGCAATTTTCTGGTGATTTGCATCAAGCCAGGCAGCTAATCTGAATAGTTCATACACTTTTGTATTAACAGAAAAGAAAGATGGGCTTTTGCCAGAAATAATCCTGAGAGTTGACTCTGAAAACACAGGTTGGGATTTGGCTTCATGATTCTGAATCGTATGCAGGAATTAAACACTTCATTTAGCCTCTTCCCAGGAGAGCACCTAAATGGAATAAGTCTGCATCACCCTCTGGTATGGCTTTTCAGAGGAATTGAGAATGATACCAATACCATTTGATTCTTTTCTTTTTTTTTTTTTTTAATTTTTTTTTCAACGTTTATTTATTTTGGGGACAGAGAGAGACAGAGCATGAACGGGGGAGGGGCAGAGAGAGAGGGAGACACAGAATCGGAAACAGGCTCCAGGCTCTGAGCCATCAGCCCATAGCCTGACGCGGGGCTCGAACTCACAGACCGCGAGATCGTGACCTGGCTGAAGTCGGACGCTTAACCGACTGCGCCACCCAGGCGCCCCACCATTTGATTCTTTTCTGATCTGGCTCTCACGTATTCAAGGTCTCTCTCCTGAAAGAATGAATTGAAACATGAGTTTAACCATACAGAGTTTTAACCCTCAAGCCAGTCTCTCTCTATGACATTTTGAATCTGGGAGACTAATTTATTACCTCCTAGCATTTTAGGTGGATCAAATTCTTCTACTGGATTAACTTTGGTCTGTGTGACAAAGTGTGGCATTAAGAGAAATACATAAATCTCATGTTTTAAACAAAGTTAAAAAACATAGAATCATATGTCTCTCAATCCTACCTTCCATTCCTTCCTCCCATCCCCACAATTATTTTTTTTTTTGTCAGTTTGGGCTGGATTATGCTGCTGAATATCAGTGGATTCACTTAACAGAATTGTATTTTTTTGCCCAAATTATGTGAACAACACGGTTTAGCAAATATACTCAGAGACCCAATCATCATCACAACAGTGGGAAAGAAATGCAGCAAATCGAAATCATGCACTGAATCTTAGCCCTCTGTGTGTGGAAGTGAGATACCTGATTCAATGTCCCATTTTGCTATCTGAAGCAATTCTCATTGCCATGCCTAACTTGAAAATCAATTGAGAAGTGCAGCCTATGGTGTGCACTGGAAGGCAAAGCACCAGAGGTGATCAGGACCAAGAACTATTACACGTTTCTTCTATACTCCCTCTTTTCTCACAGGACCATAGAGATCCAGATCTCACATCCTCACATCAGAAAATCTGGGGCCAAAGTGGCCTGAGCCACTTGCTTACTACAGAATCTTGTGCAAGTTTCTAAACCTCCCTATGCCTATTTGTTTTATATGTAAGTCATAATAAGCATTGTCTCCTCCATCATGCAAATTTCCAGTTTTTACAATGGACTGTCTTTGAGCATTTTTCTTCCTATTCTATTTATCAACAGTTTACCTACAATGGATGTTGGAGGACAAGTAACCTTTACAATATCTTCAAAATTGCATTGACATTTGTGGTCTTTTATTTTCTATATGAATTTTGTAAACTATTTGTAAAGTTTTAGGAAAAGGTGCTTAACATTTACGTTGAAGTTAGATATTAATTAGGGAACAAATGACCATATGGACTCTTCCTATCTCTAGCCCTAATCTATTCTGCACATCCTTCAGTTCTCAATATTTTCTAATTAGCATAAGATTATTTAGTAGCATTTCCTTTAAATTTCCAAAATCACGTTTTATAATTTGTTTTATATCTATTTCTAATTCTTTTGACTTGTAGTTAAAGAAAATTATGTTATTAATTCTTTGGTATTTATTACTTTCTTTGTGGTCCAATATACAGTTGTTTTTTCAAATAGATAACTAGGAAAATGTTATTGGTTGAAGGGTTCTATGTATGTATGTATGTTCAAAAGAAAGCATTATTTCAATTTCTTATATTATTGTTTTAATCGTTCATCATTTTTTTCTTATTTCTTTTTTTCTTTCATTGTTTGGTTTGTTTCTTTTTTTTTTCTTTTGCTTAATGGTTTAATTACTGAGATAGATGTCTTCAAACTCTTCTGATATGCTATGATTATCTTAATTTCTCTTTATAATTTCATTTTTATTTTATATTGTAGTCCTTTTGTAATGTGTTACCCATTTATTCAGATATTACATTTTTTTGGTAGATTTCTTCTCATCAATATGTGGTGGTTCTTTTTGTCCTTATTGTTTTTAATTTTCAGTATATTTTTTCTGATATTGTTAAAACAAGCACTCTACTTTTTTGTTTCATGATTTATTAGTGTTTTCCTCCCATCTGCATTTAAACTCTGCAATGTAATATTTTATTTATTTATTTAAATATTTATTAATTTTTGAGAGAGAGAAAGACAGAGTGCGAGTTGGGGAGGGGCAGAGAGAGAGGGAGACACAGAATCTGAAGCAGGTTCCAGGCTATGATCTGTCAGCACAGAGCCTGGTGAGAGACTGCAACCCACGGACTGCAAGATCATGACCTGAGCCAAACTCAGATGCTTAACTGATTGAATCACCCAGGCGCCCCTGCAGTGTAATATTTTAGGTATGCCCCTTTTAAATTACATTTAGGTGTTTTTACTGTTGTGGTTTTGCAGTCTGAGAGATGCAAATGAGTTAATACCCTTTGTACTTCTTCTGGTTATGGATATATTTGGAAATAAATAGAAATCTACCTGTTTTGGTTAACATTTTTCCACATTTACAAGGTAGATATATAAAGATCCGGTGTAGTAATTTTAACTCCAACTAATAATCTGTTGTTTATTCCCCATCTGAGAAAGAGATTATTTAAATTTTTTTATGTTTTGTTTTGTTGTTTAGTGTTTTGGTCATTTTTGTTTGTTTGTTTGTTTTTGTTTTGCCATTCTAGTGTGGTCTTAAACAAGCTTGAATACACCTCCTTGTTTCTATGTTTGAGAAAAATCTTGAGTGCACACTGAGAGCTGCCGGGTTTGAATCTGTGCATCTTCAACTTTAATACCAATCACTAAAGTGCTGCCCAAAATGGTTGTGATAATGAAAACTTCACCATCAGTTATTACATTACTACATTAATGTATCCCAAGTTCTCTTTATTAATAAAATGGACCCAAGTAAGGTAATAAAATTCCCACTACAAATTTAAGGTTGAAACACTAATTATTAATACTGGGCTTTGACAATTACTCCAAGAATGCTCCTTTTCCCAGAAGTCTTAAAAGTATTCTGATTCTTCCGTGCATGAAGATTTCTTAATTCCTCATTGTTAACCAAAATGTTGGCTTTCCAATAGGCCTAGCCTTCTTCAATGTGTGTATTTTTTATTACTATCTTTGGTCTAGCTTCTGCCAATGACAATTTTCTCTGCTCCTATGATTTTTGTGATAGGCCATTTAGTCCAATTTACACACTCATACTCGCCTAATCTGTAACACCTTGTCCAACACTATTAATGTGTGGCAGTCGTTGCTTTACCAATCTTTGAAACACAACCTTAAAATAAATCAAAAGTATAACCTAGTATTAAGATAACTTGTATGAGCTCAAGCTATGTTAATTGAAGTACAGAGAACAGAACACAGAACTATTATCTTTGTGTTCCACACCGGTCAAACTCTGTAAACTAGTATTGTGTTAAATTCTGAGTGTCACATTTTAAAGGAGGAATTGACACACAAGAGCACAGTGAAGACAGCCAGAATGGTGAGCTGATGGAAATGTTGTAAGAGGCACAGTGGGGAAAAAAAAAAAAAAAAAAAAAAAAAGGAGAGAGAGAGAGACAACGAAAACCTGAGAGAATTTCTCCCCAGAGAAAAATGGTCTTAGTGGAGATTTGACGGCTGCCTTCAAATATTTGAAGCACCATCAAGGGACAGAGAGAGAGTATAGAATGATTTGTTGTCACTGTTGAGGGCAAAATCAGGTTTGACGTGTGACTTAGGAAGACATGGCTCTTGGCTGGTTATATAGAAGATAGTGGTCAAAGCCACATTTATCCAATGAAGGAGCCATCTGCCTCGAGACATAGCAAAGCTCTCAAGAGTTGCATCTGAAATAATATATGATAAATGACCAGAGGGAGTAGGATCTTTCACTGTCTTTAAAATATTTACGATCTAAATACCCTGCAAATGGAACAGATATTTTAACATGTACATTTATATAAAAATAGATCCTTCCCTAACGTGTTAAAACCCCTACTGTAACATTGCAATTTAAAATATTTTGTATATGTAATATCTTCTCAAGTGCTTTAATAGTCATTTATTATAAATAACATTTAAAATTGCTCCCTGAATTCAATGCTTTATATATTAATTAATTGTAATTTTAAGTAACAATATGCTTCATTCAGAAACATAATTAACCACATTCTAAGGCTAGAATACAGCAATGACATTCAATAAAATTCAAAGTAAAATGTAGAATTCACAACTTTTTACCACCTAATATTGATTATTACAATAGTAAGGTCTATAAAACTTCATGAATTAAAATGTCTTGAAAATTTCTATGGTGCAGCTGATGAGGCCATAGTGAGTGAATCTTCAGATACCATGCCAATCATTTGAACGTTGTTTCATTATCCACTAAATGTGATTTGATTCGATTTCAAATATATATGTTCATAATAGGTAAAAGATTAAGGTCTTCTGCACAATTCCAAAATTCTGGCCAGCTGTGGAAGTTTGGGAAATTATACATTATCATAACTATAATTATAATATTATTATTATAATAAAATATCAATTATGATTAGAATTAACCAGTGGCATATCCATTTCCTTGGTATTTGTAAACTGCTAAAACATGTTCTCTTCCCTTCAACCGCTGTGGTTTCTTTTATGCATAACCTCACATTTATTTACATTTGTCTTTTTATCGTGAGCATTTCCCCCACCTCAATCAAATTTATAGCCTGTGTGGGTTTTGGGGTATTTTTATAGTTAGAGCATAGTGGGAAACATGCATGGAAAAATAATCACTCATCTTAATAAAAGTATTTCAGTAACAAGTTGTGAAACGTATCTTATCAACTTTGTTAAAATAATCACAACACACCTCTCTAGGCTACCACGTTTTGCAGACATTTTCATCAGGCTTTTCCACGCCTGGGAAAAATTTAATGAAGGTTCTATTTTGGGGACATAAAATGGGTGATAATGATATATGAAAATATATCATATATATATATTTGATATATATATCATTATATATATATTACATATATATATAATGATAATGATATATAAAAATAACAGTTCTTAGGAAAAAGTAATAAGAGATTTATCTCAATTTTAATGGAATGAACACATAACCACTGTTATTTTACTAATTCATCAGCACTAGTTACTTGGCATCTACTCTGATAGGAAAGAGATTAATTGGTTTTTAAATTGCTGATCTAGTCTCTTGCTATGCAAAACTACACGTTAGTTGCTATGAAAGTAAAGAAATTATTGGAGTTAAAAGGCCATATTGAATCATCAAAATACTTACACAGTTGATTTTACCTTATAAAAAAAGTAAAATTATGTAATATCTGGAAATCTATTTAAGAAAGTAGATCTATGCATTAGTTTATATATGAATTTAATTCTCTTACTTCAAAATTTCTTGGAAATTATATATGTAAAATATTATATTACATGTACTGTATTCTATATTATTAAATTATATATTATATTGTTATTATAAAATTTTATACAATATAATATTGTACAATTGGAAATAAATAAGATGATTTCCTTGGATTAGAAATTGTTAATACCTTTATATAACTCAGAAAGCACAAAAGATGCTGACTGGATAATAAGTGGGAAGAATCATAATGAAAAACCCACGTGTAGGAGTGCCTGGCTGGCTCAGTCTGTAGAGCATGTGACTCTTGATCTCAGGGTTAGGAGTTCAAGCCCCACATTGGTCATGGAGTCTGCTTGAAAAGAAAAGAAAAGAAAAGAAAAGAAAAGAAAAGAAACATACTTTTTAAAAAGGCATATTAAATATAAGCTTTATTTCTTTTGTTTTCATTGCATACCATTTTTTTCATCCTTTTAATATTAACATATCTATGCCTGTTTATTTAAATTTTTTTTCAACGTTTATTTATTTTTGGGACAGAGAGAGACAGAGCATGAACGGGGGAGGGGCAGAGAGAGAGGGAGACACAGAATCGGAAACAGGCTCCAGGCTCCGAGCCATAAGCCCAGAGCCTGACGCGGGGCTCGAACTCCCGGACCGCGAGATCGTGACCTGGCTGAAGTCGGACGCCCAACCGACTGCGCCACCCAGGCGCCCCTATGCCTGTTTATTTAAAGTGCATTTGTGGTAGACAGTATAAAGTTGGTCTCTTTTTTTTATCCTTGGTCTCATTTTTTAATCCAATCTGTAATCTCTGTCTTTTATTTAAAAAAAAAAAAAAAGTTTGTTTATTTATTATTTTAGAGAGAGGGGGAGAGAGCACAAGCAGGGAGGGGCAGAAAGGGAGAGGGAGACACAGAATCCGAAGCAGGCTCCAGGCTCTGAGCTGTCAGCACAGAGCTGGACATGGGGCTGGAATTTACAAGATGTGAGACCATGACCTGAGCCCAGGTCTGAGGCTTAACCGACTGAGCCACCCAGGAGCCCCTTAATTGCTTTTTCAAGGTGATTTACTATAATGTAATTATACTCATGGTGGATTTAAATCTACAGTTTTGCAAGACTTTTTTTCCTATTTGTTCATCTACCATGTGTATTTTTTCTCTTCCCTCTATTTCTACCTAACTTTGGATAAATTGTACATTACTTAGTATTCCATTTCATTTCCACTATTAATTTATTAATATACCTCTTTTTCTATCTTGCTAGTGGCTTCCTTAGAATGTGCAATATCATTTATCAGTCTATCTTCGGATAATACTATGCCACTTAATCATTAGTATAATAACTTACAATATATCCAAATTCTTCCCTCCCCTCCTTCATGCTATTATTGTTATATAACTCATCTTCATACTTATAGAAAATCTTACAACCTATTGCTATTATTTCTGGTGTTGATGATTATCATTTAGACTAATAAGTATAATGAAAAATATATTTATGTCTACATTAATTTTTACCATTTCTGGATTTCATCCTATCTGTATGGAGATTCAAGGTTTGATCTGGTATCATTTTCTATTATTTATTTGTTTATTTATTTATTTATTTATTTATTTATTTATTAACTTTCTTTAACAATTATTGCATCATGGGTCTCCTGGCCATGAATTCTTTGTATCTTGTGTTTTCTAAAAAAAGTGTTGATTTTACCTTCATTTTAAAGAACAGTTTTACTGGCTGTACGATGTGGTTAAAAGGTGTTTTGTTTTTTTCCCCCCAGATTTTAAAGGCATCACATATATTCTTATATTTTGCATATTTTCTGACAAGATATTTGCTGTAATTCTTAGCTTAATTATTCTCTTTGTAGTATGTTTTTCCCCCTCTATCATGCTTTCTTTCCTTTATCTTTGGTTTGTAGTAATTTAAATATGATATATCTAGATGCATTTTATTTTGTATTTTTCCTGGTAGGTATTCTTGGAGCTTCTTGGTCCTGTGGTCTGATAGCATTCATTATTTTAGAAAATTCCGACCCATTATGCTATATCTCTTATTCTGTCTCTTTTCTTCCTCTGGTACTCCAATTAATCTTATATTTGGCCATTTGATATTGTCCCACAATCCATAGTTCTTAGATCCTCCGTTCTGCGATTTTTGTTATTGTTTCCTTTAGATTCAATTTTGTTGTTTTCTTTTGACTTATTTTTTTGTTTTACTTGTTTTTAAGTTCACTGGTTTCTTCTGAAATTTAGTCTGTTGATGAGCCCATCAAAAAATACTTCATCTCTAATAGCATGTCTTTATATTTCTAGTATTTCTGTTTGACTCCTTATTATATTTTTCATCTCCTTGCTGAAAGTCTCTATCTGCTCGTTGAAACCATCATCTCCCTTTTTCACTATAAGCTTTAACAACATAACATAGTTTCAAAGTCCTTGGGTTCTATTTACAATATCCTGGTCATCTATAAGTACGGTCCTACTGACTTTTTTTTTTTTTTTTTTTGTCTCTTGACAATGAATTATTTTCACTTTTCTTGTGCGTCTTTCATTTTTTATTGAATTTTGGACACCATATGTAAGAGAGCATAGACAGATGTTACATAGAATTTATGTTTGAAAATTAAAATATCTCTTCCTCAGGTCATTAGTTGATGTCTAATTAGGAGTTAAGCTAGATTTGAGTTTTGTTGTTTCTGTTGTTATTGTTAGGACATGTCTAACATTTTAAATCCATATTTTTAAAATAAATCTACTCACTTCAGTTTATTTTTGTTAAATATTCAAGAAACTAAGGACCAGTCATTGAAATTAGATTTGAAAGATTTCTCCTTAAAAGATAAATGTTTCTGGGGCACTTGGGTGGCTCAGTTGGTTAAGCATCAGACTCTTGATTTTATCTCTGATCATGCTCGCAGTTCCTGAGATGGAGCCCTGTGCCGGGCTCTGAGCTGACAGGGTGGAGCCTGCTTGGAATTCTCTCTCTCTCTCTCTCTCTCTCTCTCTCTCTCTCCTATCTGTCTCTCTCTGTCCATGTCCTCTCTCACTCTCTCTCAATAAATAAATAAATAAATAAACATTCTTTTTTTTTTTTCCTACTGTGTTTTCTTATTTCCATAAAACTTAAGTTTTATGGCTCGAGCTCTAGCAATCATCTTAATGTTGAGGATCAAAACAACACTTAGTGTTGAACTGGAGGAAGCCTGGAAAAAGACAGCATGTATGTGTGCATTTTCATTCATTACATTTGGCAATCCGGTACAGTCTTCATACATCTAACATTGGAAGAATTCATTAAAGGACTGCATTGTTTTCTTTTTTTTATTTTTTATTTTTTAAGTGTTTATTTATTTATTTTTGAGAGAGAGGCAGAGCAGGAGCAGGGGAGGGTCAGAGAAAGAGGGAAACACAGAATCCGAAGCAGGCTCCAGGCTTTGAACTGTCAACACAGAGCCCAATGTGGGGCTCGAACTCACGAGCCGTGAGATCATAACCTGAGCCAATGTCAGAGGCTTAACTGACTGAACCATTCAGCGCCACCCCCCCTTTTTTTTGCCTTGAGGAGAGGTTATTATTGACTCCCCCTTTTATTTCTGTTATTATAATGTGTCATATTAGACAAATATTATATTGATTAATCTTATCTTAACACTTTTTATCATCTTGAATTTTTGCTCAATTCTGGAAAATTTTCTTACCTTTTTCTTTGACATGCTTACTTTGAACTTAGCTGTGTCTGTTTTTTTTTCATTCTGTATATTAGTAGAATTGTTTTGTTTTTAGACAACCATATTTTTAATTTCTGTGAATTCTTTCTAACTGTGCACTTTTAGAGCAGTTTTAATTTTCTAATTTAATGAGAAAAATATCTTCTGAAATAATAAATGCTGTTTCCTTTGTGACCACAAATATCTGTTGGCTCTGGGAAGAGTTGTTTATTTTCAGTTTGTTAAGTTTTTGTTTATATCATGATAGGAATTATAACCTCTAAGCTTTTTATATATTGGAGCAGAAATTGTAAGTCCAAATTTATATAGGTAGATATAATGGGATATATATATATATATTTTTTTTTTAACCTAAAGCATAATGATTCAGCATGGTTGAAAATAATGGCATAGCAAAATATATACCAGAAAATGCACAATAACCAGAAGAGAGTTATTATAGCCATGCTATTATCAGATAACGGGCACTAACATCAGACTTAAAACATATAAAGCAAAAAATGTCATTATTATAAGTAGAGTTTTAATAAATACATTATCATTTATAAAGACTTTTAATATGCCTACCTGAAGTTGATAGGCAAAAGTTAGTAAAGAAATAAAAAATTAAAACAGTAAAAGAATCCAAGTTGATCTAATGAGTCCTAAACCCAACAATTCTTGAAGAAACTATACCTTAAGCACTGTACTTTAACTGTACTAAAGCATATGAGATATTTTTTTTTGAAGTTTATTTATTTTGAGAGAGACAGAGACAGTGTGAGTAGAGAGGGACAGAGAGAGATGGGGAGAGAGAATCCCAAGCAGGCTCTGCACTGTCAGTGCAGAGCCCAATGAGGGCCTCAAGCCCATGAAACTGTGAGATCATGACCTGAGCCGAAACCAAGAGTCGCGTGCTTAACCAACTGAGCCACCCAGGCACCCTGCATGTTTGCAAAAATTGACCTAATACTTTCCAAAGAAAAGCCTCAAAAAATAAAAGATCACAGTTTTCCTTCAGGCCATGCAGACATGAATAATGAAAAAGATTGCGTATGCTCAAATGGAAACCACTCCACTGTGCAGAATTCTATAACTCTCTCCCTAGTTTATGTTCCTCGTCACCTTTTAACACTCTGAGAAGTTTGATGGGTAAAGAGGGGGAAGGAATGAAATGAGTTGTGAGGGTAGCATTATCAAAAGAGACGTTGATTGTGAGTATTGACACAGTTAGCAGATACGATTCTTAGAGGTCTTACCTCATTATGCGCGTTCCAATAGGAAGTGTTATTGAATACTTTGTGTTAACCACTGAATAATTATTCTTTTCTTTACTATAAATATAAACACCGTGAGCTTGAGTCCTCCCAAATATTTAGGATGATTAGATTAAAAGTAGCAAAATTTTATAAATCCTATATAATAATTAAGAGAAAGATAAAAAAAAATCCGAAAAATAATGGAATAAATTATTCCATTGGATCCATTATATCACAGGATTGTCCATTTTAATAGATAATAGTGACAGAGGCCTAACATTACCTAACCAAGAAAAAGGGAACTGAAATATTACTAATCCTGAAAAACAGAAAGATAGACATTTTAAAGAGCAAATTTGGCACGAAGCGAAGAGGTCATTATAATTCTGTGATTCATTATTATTATTATTCTTTAAGAATTCCCCAGCACACCTGTGTGCTGACTGGTACCAAAGAATAGATATACTCTCCCCCATAGACTTAACATCTTATCAATGCAGTCTATAATTGTATATTAATCTCTCAGACAACCACATCGCAATGATGGCTTAATGAGAAATCACAGTCAAATAAACCACTAGATTTTGTATAAACTGTTGCTAATTAAAGTCTCTTCCATTAGATATATTTTCAGTTATTTTATTTAATTTATCAATAATGGATTTTAATTTATCTTTATCAAATTTTATTTTGTTAGCTGCAATGCAAACCTCAAATCTATAAGCAGTTCCATGGAATATCTACCATATCCACTCGCTTAATAGCTGACCAAATTGTGGGGGCTAAAGAGGAAGGCACAGGGAAGGAGAGAGGGGTGGGAGTGGGAATGTTCATATATATGCTACTTTGACACGTGTGTACTACTTTCATGGAAGAGCATAGGAACTGTTTTTTGTTGTTGTTGTTGTTGTTGTTGTTTTTCTCAAACAGCTTTTCCCAAAAGTGGCAGTGTGAGTTGTGTGGCAATGAAATTTGCCAAAGCAATGCCTGACCAGGTGACTATTAAAACTTGTTTATGTGACAATTGAAAAAAAAAAAAAAAGGAAAAGAAAAAGAAAGGAATTTGGATCGCACCCAGGAACCTTTCAGAGCTAATATGTCTCAATTACTTCAAATGAAGAAGGCATTGCTACTCCCTTTGCCCTCTTAAATTTACGAATAGCCAATCAAAGCAAGGCACATGCTGATATAATAATATTGTTTGGAGGGTGAGAGATAGTGCTATTATGGGCTTACATAACAAGAAAGGAAACAGTCAATAGCCCAGTGGCGCCTGGTGGCTAAGTAGGTTGAGCATCTGACTTCAGGTCATGTTCTCATGGTTCCTGAGTTTGAACCCCAAGTTGGGCTCTGTGCTCACAGCTCAAAACCTGGAGACTGTTTTGGATTCTGTGTCTCCCTCTCTCTCTCTGCCCCTCGCCTGCTCTCACTCTGTCTCCTGACTTCAGGTCATGTTCTCATGGTTCCTGAGTTTGAACCCCAAGTCGGGCTCTGTACTCACAGCTCAAAACCTGGAGACTGCTTTGGATTCTGTGTCTCCCTCTCTCTCTCTCTGCCCCTCCCCTGCTCTCACTCTGTCTCTCTCTTCTTCTCAAAAAATAAACACTTTAAAAATTTTTTTAAAAAATGAAGAAAATAGACTAAAATCTTCAACGTACATTGACAGTGATATAGTTGCCATACTGGTAACTTGACCTTAAACTCCGCAGTACTTTGACATTTATCAAGAATGTCCCAAATTCCTTTATGAGGGACACCTATTAGTCATTTTGGATTGATCTATATCAATGGTTGTTAAGCACACATTTGGTAATGTCTGCAGACATGTTTGGTTGTCACACTGAAATTGAGAGTGTTGAGTGGTACCAGTATCTTATACATAGAATACCCCAGGGAGGCTGCTAAATATGCTACCATGTATAATTGACCCCCCCACAACAAAAATATCTGGCCCCAAATAGTGGCAATAGCACCATGGCCTAAGTAGAAATTCTTTCCTTTTTTCTCCCCTCTTCTACAAATGTTACTGCCTCCAGAAATCAAATGATAAGACGGCAAACCATTTTTTTGGAGAAAGATTATTAAGAATTATGTCCACATTTATGAAGTATCACTGTTCTAGTCAAAGTCATTTAGTGTATTACTTCATCACATAAAGGGCATTACCACAATTAGATTTTCAATATTTTGAGAACAAAGATGATGGAATATATCGGCAAATTGAACTCAACTGAGAATTTCTTAATTATTTCAGTAATTCACTGAATCATTTTGAATCACTTTGTGGAAAATAGTATATACCTAGGTGTATATTTTATATACTCCATTTCAATTTGCATATATTGTGATCTTTTCATAGACTAGGCAATGTGTTGTCTGCTTTTTATTGTACTATCCCCATTAATTTTCAAAATAGCTCTATAGGGTAGAATTATTTCTGAATATGTTTTATAATAATAAAACTGAAGGTATAGAGGCTAGATGACTTGTGCAACTCTATGGTTGATAAATGGCAAAGCCATGATTCAAATTCTGGTCTTCTGAATCCAAGATAATTATCCCCTCCCTTTTAGAGACCATGATGGAAACACACGAGACCCAAAATGTTGAAGATGGGAAATGAGGATTCCCAAGATGTCCAGACATGTTCTGTTGGAAGTGGGTTTACTACTTCAGTATGGTTTAGAGGAGAAGGGGGGCGGAAGCCAGGAGGGAAGAATGGAGAATAAAAGGAAGGGTCTTGGTAGGTATGTTAGGCTACATGAGCTGACTTTGCCAGTCACAAGGTAGAGAAAGTACAAAAGAAGAAAATACCAAAGTGAGTGAGTGTATGTACACGTGAGATGGGGGCATGGGAGTAGTTCCTGAACATTACCTCTAAACATACTTCAAAGTCAATAGCAACCTAATCCATTGCCAAATGGGGCCCACTAACCGGGTCATCTGAAAATAAGATAAATCATATCTCATTGGTTAGAGGGGAAGGAAGATAGAATAACCACAGAGAATTTCAAGAATCCCCTATATTATCCAGGTAAAGAAGTCATGTAAGGATTTTCAAAGTAGAGACAATAGCACGAACAAGAACATAGAAGTAATATATAACATGGTGCCATGGTGAAAGTGAACTGTGAGATAGTAAAAATATTTGAATAGTAAAGAAGGTAAGAGGGATAGATGGTTTGAGTAAGATCACAAAGTATTTTGGGCCAAAGAGTGTCTTGATGTTATTTTAAAGGCAACAGGGAGCCCCTTAAAAACTTTATTCAAGAAAGTGATTATCAGTTTTTATGATTCAGTTACTCTTTTTTTTTTAATTTTTTTTTCAACATTTATTTATTTTTGGGACAGAGAGAGACAGAGCATGAACGGGGGAGGGGCAGAGAGAGAGGGAGACACAGAATCGGAAACAGGCTCCAGGCTCTGAGCCATCAGCCCAGAGCCTGACGCCGGGCTCGAACTCACGGACCGCGAGATCGTGACCTGGCTGAAGTCGGACGCTTAACCGACTGCGCCACCCAGGCGCCCCCAGTTACTCTTTTTAAATCAGGTAGCATAGCATAACGGTTAAGTGCTGATTACCTAGAGTCAAATTTCTGTTACTGGTACTTAGTCTGATTTGGGGCAAATGACAACTTTTTCTCCTTTAAGACAGTAATAACACTGTTATGTAAATCACTGTGTGTGTGTGTTTGTGTGTATATGATCAATAATAAAACCTGTATTAGATTGCGCCTGACACATAGTAAGTACAGAGTAAATGAAAATTATCATTATCAATACCACCATTAGACTAATTATTACATTTATATTTTTGTTTTGCTGATATCACTTTGAGTATGTTTCAGGGAAAACTTTGTAGAATAGCTAGAGATAGAAACCATTTTTAGATGTCCTTGAGGTATACAGATAAGAAATTAAGACAATTTGAAGTAAGTCAATGATAGAAGGCGTTGAAGAAATGTGTTCAGATCAAGTGATGGTAAGTAGACCTGATATGTTGTACTGACCAGGCAGATACAGGAAATGAAAGAAAGAACTACTATTTTCCGTATTCGGAAAACTGATTGGATAATATGTTATTCATTGTGATGAAGACACAAGAAGAACAACAGGTTGATGGCAAAATATGGCAAGTTCAATTCTGAACATGTTGAATTTGAAGGTTCTGTTAGAAATTTGGATAAAAATATCCTTCAGTTTATAGAATACATGAGACTACATATCAAAATGGAGAATGAGTGGCACCTGGGTGGCTTAGTCAGTTAAGTGTCTGACTTCAGCTCATGTATTGATCTCATGGTTTGTGAGTTTAAGCCCCACATTGGGCTCTGTGCTGTCAGTGCAGAGCCCATTTCGGATGCTCTGTCCCCCTCTCTCCCTGCTCCTCCCCTGCTCATGCTTTCACTCTCTCTCTCTCTCTCTCTCTCTCAGGGATAATAAACATAAAAACCTTAAAAAAAACAAAATGGAGAATGAAACTCTACACATAGATTTAAGAGTTATCATTAAATTTAACAGAGGAAAGTTTTTCTCTCCATGTGTGTTGACAGACAGATGTTTGCACATTTTCATGTTCTTTTTTATCTTAAATTTTTTGAAACAAATAAAAATCTCTTTTAAAATTATCGTGAGCCAGAATTTTTTTTAATTAATGTAGTAAACAGTGATACCAAACATATAAGTCTCTCTTTATTTTTTATATCACTGATATTCACAACCTTAACCATAATACTAACTCAGGAGCAAACTTCTTGTCAGACATAGAACCACAAAAAAATACACTGCCTAGGACAATCCTATGAGTGAGACATGAAAATTACAAAACATACTCTGCCATATTTTATATTTGTTCAGGGATTTTCTTTCCATAGGAGGGATAATTTTTGGCCAAAATATTTATGTAGTTTACTCAGAGTATACAAAACTTCAGCCAACCCATGTAAAGGACCATAGACAGATCAAACTCCTACTCGCATATTTTGAATACTCCATGTGTATCCTGAGTTATGTTAGGCTCTGTTAATATTTAAAGCACCAACTTCAAAAGTAATAGGTCAAGCAGTGTCCTAGTATTACCTGTGTAACTTACAGCATGTTACGGTGAACTGAATATTTAGTCAGCATCAAAACTTAAAAAAAGATTGATAGATCCAATAGGCTATTCTTCTAAAGAGTGTTGTTTCTGGAACACTGAGCTCATGCTTTTTCAAGGAGCACAGGGATAAAATTGTACATGATTGGGCTATAGTCTAATTTATGGGTGAGTCTAAAACAATTTTAGGAACTTAACACTGCAATAGCCCTTTGGGGTATTAACTCTGTCAGCTGGCTTGCAAATCAGAAAATTGATAGCTCTATTATGAAGGCATGTGAAATCTCAAATACATGGACTGGATGTAATGCTTAACTGCTTTATGAGGTGACCAAAAACTGCTGACTGATTTGTTGGCTTAAATCCTGCTGAATGGATCCCTTTAATTGCCTAAAGAATATTCTGCTAAATAATTCAAAAGAACTGGCCTAAAAGGGAAGAAATATATACATTCAAAGGGATTATATTTAAATTAGACAGTGTTTTTAAGGCAATGTTTGATATAAAAATGGTTGGTATTTCAACCATGCTTAAAAACTAAAACCTGAAAACTGAGTAGAATAGAAGAAAGAAACATAGATTTATTTTTTACTCACATATTCCTTATTTCTTTTTCAATCATTACCACCACACTGAGAGAATTATATTTATGGCATTTTTTAATTAAAACAAAATATTCTTAGCATAGTATATTGTACCTAGTGGCAAGTCAATAACCAGGCTGAGCAAAAAGAATATATTAATTGAACATGTACTATGTACCCAGCATTTCATTAACTATTCAGTATATTATGGTGGAGAAAACACAATCCCTGCCTTAAATCATCTTAAATATCTCATATGTAATGCAGGCCCCTTTAAGTAAATTTTATTGTGAGGATTTTTAAACACATTATGTCATATTATGACTTTAAATAACTTTTTCAAAAGGGCCTTAAGGCATTTTATATAAATACAAATTGCATATTAATGTATAGTAATTGAATAGAGGTAACAATACATAATAGATATGGGTATGAGTTTAAAGCACCAAATGTATATTGTTAATTCCTATAAATTCACCAGAGGTGGGAGATCATTCTCAGCTTTCTGGCAGCAAATTTAATATTACTTCGGGACTGGTTAAGATATTTTGCTCTGAAATTGGTAGGTAAAATTGATAGCTCTGGAAGTGTGTAGACATTTTTTCTAATCACTTTTAAAAATTATCTTTAAAACTGTTTCATAAAAATTCTCAGATTCACCTTCTTGTGACTCTATCTGTGCACACTCATACAAAATTGACCAGGTGGGAACTATTCCCTGATTTCATCCATGATATCAACGCCCATCTCATATAACCAAAATTGGACTCACTGGAGCCTTGTCCTACCTTAGAGCAGCCTCCAGCTTCCAACATTTTAACGTATGCCTCCAAATTTACTTATACAACATGTGAGTGAGAAACTGGGAAAAATAACAGAATGTTTCTTGGGATAGCCCTATCTGGTATTACAAATATTTCTCCTCTCAGCTATGGTAAGTTCATCACATGAGCACACAGAATTTTCCACCAAAGGAGAAGTATCCTTTCTAATATGCTGGCTAATTATACCCACTCCATATACTATATACTTTCATAATGAAAACAAAACAATGATAGAAAGAAAATTGTTTCAGAAGTTCCCAAGAAAATGTATCCCCAGATCATGTCATTATTTACTCCCCCCATACTTTCCTGTACTCAGGAATTCTTTGGGTCATCAATGACAACATTGTGTCGAAATTTATTTCTAAGATAAAAAAGGAAATGTGAGTATCCCCTTTTGCACACATTCATTACTGGCTCATAATGAATTCAATGCCCACTGAAATGTATTGTTACAAGTGGATTCAGTGTAAAAAAGGTAAGAGCTTTTCCAAAGTAAAGTGTGTTAGGCCCCAGTCACATCTATCATGCACAGTCCTGCCTTCCTTGACCTTGGCCACAGAAGATACTTGATTCTGAAGGCACACAGACTGGACATTAACGTATAGTCATAATGCAACCTGTAGACTGTGAAGTCTAGAATCGATGTAACACTATAGGAATACTTAATAAGCACCTTCCCCTCCAAAATTCCATTTTTGGTATATTATTCTTGTCTTCATTTTAATTGAAAATCTCTAGTATCCAAATATAAAACCAGCCAAAAAATTAAATAATTTCTCAACACATTAAAACCTCTGAATAACTCTAAAGATTAATTAAAACCCTAAAGAACCCCTAAAGAAAACTGAGTTTGTTATGGTAAGCCTTATGCTTAAACCCAGTGGAAGTCTTGATATGATTACTTTTCTGCTTATTAAAATACTTGATTTAAAAGGCAGAAATCTTGGGGTGCCTGGGTGACTCGGTTGAGTTTCTGACTCTTGATTTTGGCTTAGGTCATGATCCCTGGGTCATGGGATTGAGCCCCACATTGGGCTCCGTGCTGAGCATGGAGCCTGCTTGAGATTCTCTCTCTCTCCCTCTGCCCCTCTCCAATGCCCCATGCTCTCTCTTTCTCAAAAAAAAAAAAAAAAAAAAAAAAAAAGACAAAAAACAAAAGGCAGAAATCTCACATCCCAAGAGAATAGTGATGAAGCAATAATAGAGTCTTTCTTCTCTTAACTTTTGTCCAGGAATCTTTAATTACTACCACCCATGGAAGAGACTTTCTGACTTAAAAGAAAAGGAAAGTCACCTATCTTCTCACTGTTAATTGAATGATGAAAACATAAGGACAACTTTGTTCAAAAAGATCAAGACTAAGATGCAGAAATCATTGGGGAGAACAGATTGGTATCAGATTCCCTTAGATATTTTGATAGCCTATCTATGATGAGATGTTGGACACCAGGAATGGGGTAGCCTATTATGTTCATTCACAGAGGACTTCTGTAGAGGCACCTGGATGGCTCGGTCAGAGGAGCATGTGACTCTTGATCTTGGGGTTGAGTTTGAGCCCCACGTTGGGTGTAGATATTACTTAAAAATTAAAAAAAAAAAAGAGGACTTTTATAAGATCTCTTATGAGGGAAAGAATCTTAATTCTTGCCTTAATAATAATAATAATAATAATAATAATAGAAAGTGACTATTTCAAGTATATAAAGTCATTTTTGGGGGTGACTGGGTGGCTCAGTTGGTTAAACATCAGGTCATGATCTCATGGTCCATGAGTTCCAGCCCCATGTCGGGCTCAGTGTTGACAGCTCAGAGCCTGAAGCTTGCTTCAGATTCTGTTTCCCTCTCTTTGTGCACCCCCCCTCTACCCCCCCCACTCAAAAATAAAGATAAAAATATTCAAGTATATAAAGTCATTTTTGATATTAAGATATAAAGATAA
Source organism: Leopardus geoffroyi (assembly GCF_018350155.1). NCBI lineage: Eukaryota > Metazoa > Chordata > Mammalia > Carnivora > Felidae > Leopardus > Leopardus geoffroyi. The sequence continues at coordinate 111,908,659 of NC_059336.1, forward strand.
AGGTGCCAATATGGCACTTATCTATTTGGAATTGATCTTATTATGTGGAGCTCCAAATCTCTTTCACATTTAGTCCCACATATTTAACAGCTACACATTGTTCTAGTCTCTGGTCTTCTCTGACTCCCAGACTACAGTAGGTTTCCCAGTCTTATGTATTAATAGCAATTCAATTTTTCTGTTCATAGTATTTAGCATAATTATTCTTTTCTACTCAGTGATAAGAGCATTTGTTTACTGTCTGTCAAACTAAACTCTCAGAATTGGTGATCATCAAATACTGATGTCCAAGAACATTCAGTTCCAGGGCATATTCTAGTCCCCTTACCTGTGACAACCATATCAAAACCTTTTAACTCTCAATGCCTACTCAGATTTGTAATACAGATCCAAATGAATTCCACAGAGGAGACTAGGCAAATTGTCCTGCTGTTGAGACATTGCTCAGATTATTTCAAAACCAAATCTGATATTGTTTGGTTCATTATTTTTTTAAAAAATATATATTTCAGCAATTCGAAGGCATTTTCCCATTTTCTGTAACATGTATTATTGCTGATGAAAATTTTAATTTCTGTTATTACTTTCTAAATGCTCTCTCTCTCTCTCTCTTTTTATGCAGTCTGGATATTCTTGATCCACAGTTCAGTTGTGAATTTTTTTTTTTTCTGATCTTTGGGATTGAGTGTGATTTTTTAAATTAGAAAAATACTTTTCTTTATAAATTTGCTTCATTTTTTTGTCTCTGTTCTATATTTACATTAGGAATATCCTGGCATTTCTGAAATTAATCCAGGATATCTTAAACCTTCTTTTATGTTTTCCAATTCTAAACCAATTTGTTTAAATTCCCTGAAATTTACTCAGCTTATATACAAAGATATTATATTGGCCTTCAACCTTTTGTTCCCTGGTCTTCAACTTTTCTATTAAAATGTTTTAATATAGACAAGAACTTTTTTTTAATTGCTATTTTTGAGCCTCTTCATATTTAATCAATGAGCCATCATTTCTAATAGTAATAAGTGATTATATGTAATGAGTCATTATGTTGTAACAGGCACTATTCTAAGTGCTTCAATTATTACATCCCACACCAACTCCGTGAGTTTTCCTTTTTCTCAGATTGAGAAATGAAAGCGGAGAGGGTTAAGCAAAATGTCTAAGGTCACATAGCAAATAATCTTAGGATTTGTTTTCTACTTTATTCCCAAAATTGTCTAATCTTGCTTCATAATCTTCCCCTTTTTATTTTAAGAATGTTACTAATCCCATTATTTCCTCACACATGCTAAATATGTATTTTAAAGTCCCTCTCAGGTTACTCTAATTCCCAGTCATAACTCCTCCTAGTTATTCAATTTATAGTTGTCTTCTTTAGCATTGAACTTTCTCATATGTCCATTGGTTACACATATTTGTGGTCAGAGTTCAAATTCCATGGACTTACATCTCAGGAGTCTTATGTGGATGGTACATGTAGGTGCCTTCCAGAGCACAGTTTCCTGGTTACCTCTGACTCTTTTCTACTTGGTTCACTAATTCTGAAGTAGATTGTATGTGAAACTTTCAGACTTAGGGTTTCTGTACCATATCGTTTGCACAAAGTTGATCCTCCAGACTATATTTTATGTTCAGAGTTTCAATTATCCATGACTCAATTTCTCCTCATTTCCAGAACAAAACTCTAGACCAGCATTTAAATATGAGGTTATAATTTCCTGAAAGCCAGCGTCAGACTGGAATCCTTATTCTTCTTGCTTAGTGTACTTAGTCCCTTACTCTCTCTTTGTAGCTGATTCACCTCTAACTTATAAGTTATGTATCTGGTTATTGTGTCTTATAGGTTGCTCAGCTCTAATTCCTGGTTAGCAAAAAAGGTTATGAGGTGATTTCTGTTGTTGTTTTGTTTTAGGGCACTTAGGCATTTCCCATTTCTGTGGGTTCAGAAATACATTTTTAACATTTTAAGCATACATCATCCAGCATTTTTTTCTGATTTGAGCCAGGATAGCATTTTCCGTTCTGTTCAGTCCAACATGTTGGTCAGAAACCCATCCTTTTAAATTTAAATCTATTGCACAGTAAATCTTCTCTAGGAACAGATTGCCAGAACTCTCCTGAGTGAATGGCTATGGCTTTGAGCCTTCATCATTTGTGTCATTACTCTTGATACTGAGAATAAAGATATATTTGTTCTTAGTATAGGAATTTAATGTTTTTTTTTCTTTGTCATTTCACTTCTAAGGAGGCAATTACATCTCATCATGAACAATGTGAAAACACAATGCAATTGTTCATAATTTTATTGTATTATAAAGATATGAATATATTCTTCAAAACTTATTTTATTCCCCATTGACTTGAACAGTATGGATTCAGACAGGATGTATTCACAGAAAGGTATACACTTAATGAGTGGCTTTTAGTAAAATGTGAGAAGAGAATACTTATCTATTAGAAATTCTATGTGTGTGTCTATTGAGTAAGAGAACTTTCGATATGCCAGTGTAAGTCTGAGCCTTGGACATCTGAAAATATTTCTAGAAGTCACATAATGGCAAAGAAAAGAGAAAATTCAGCCAAGTTGTTGTCTTTAATGAAGTTTCCCTTTATTCCCATCAGCAATCTGCCAAACATGTTACATGTCAAATTAAATAGAATAAAAGATATTCTCAGTTGATCTCTTTGATTAAGAGCCCTATTAGTAGAACAGGAAGAAATAGCAGGGCAATGTATCATCTTTTAAATCCTCTGAATATTTAGCTGCTTCTTCAGTGGCCAAAGCCTGGCGATATTTTAATGTTGAAAACTTCCAAGTCTCAAACTAAACTGTTAAATTATTGTGTGCCAATTAGATATAAGATTCATTTCATTGTTAAGACTCTTAATTTAGAAAAATAACACAAAAGGAGCAATTTTAAAAACATTCCTCAACTAAGTGTTGTACTTCGAGAGGTCCTTGAATGAAAACTAAAAGAACTTCTCCACTGGATTTATTTGCATGTTCAATGTTATGACAGGTGTAGAGAAAATTTGGAACTGGCAAATCATCAATTTAATTTGACAAACACTTATTTAATGGGAACTACGTGCCAGGCATCCTGATAAAATCTCGAATAAGATGGATTCTGTGCTCTGGAAGGGCTCCCACACTTATGGATGAGAAATATGTATAAGCAATTAACTTTAAAACAATGTGCTAGGTGTTATAATAGCATATTATAAAAAAATTCTCTTGGAACGGAACTGAAGAATTAATCAGGCTTGTTTTAGCAAGATTAGGGTCTAATCAGTAAAGTATATTTGGATCACTTGAGAAGGGAAGGGTTAAATTTTAGCTAGGGCTCCAAATATTCTGGTACTTCTCTTGTGAGGTGGGGGAGGAGATTCTGTACTTCTACCTGGTGGAAAAAACTACCCATGGTCACAATGATTTGCTGTAACTTAGGGGAGTAACTAAAATCACTCAAGTATATTGAAGATCCATCTCCAAGTAATTAACTATGACTCGTTTATCGTCCTCATATGGGAGAAGCAGAAACCCAGGGCAGGGGCAGGTGGAAGAGTCAAATGGATGCAGAATACCATGAGACACTTAAATGTACCTGTCCTTGTATATAACTCATTTATTCAACACTTATTGTAATGGTATTGAATTAATTTCCTGCTTCATTCAAGTATGCTCACATGTCAGCTCATACATGACAACGTTCTTGACCTGATACAAAACAGCATTCTTCTTCACTCTTTATTACCTTATTCTGCATTAGTTTTAGCACTACCTGACATACCCTGTATTTATTTCCTTGCTTATTACTTGTTTCCCTCCTACTAGAATATAAGCTCCCTGAGACCAGAAGTTTTATTTGTTTTATCCACTGCTTTATTTCCAAGCCTCAAACAATGCCTGTACACAGCAGGAACTCATTGTACATATACAGAACGACTGATTGACTTAGAAGTTAATTATGTTATGAAGTACCTGTTACGTGCCAGATATTATCCTATTTTTGTGAAATCTAAGATGATGATTTCCTCATTTGTGAAAGAGCTAATTTAGATGGGGACTTTAAATCCAAATAAATAAGTGAAATATAGGATGAAAACTGATAGGAGGTATACACACAGTGCCTTGAGTATTCAGCGGAGGAAATGACCACTAAGCCAAAGAAAGTTGGGAAGATCTCCCCAAACAATTTATTGTGACACTTGGTCAACGAGTAAGACCAATATGTAAAAAAGCATAAAGTCCTGACAACAGAGGGAGAAGCGTACGAAAGCTCTTTACAAAGACTGAACATCTAGGGGCACTTGGGTGGCTCAGTCGATTAAGCGTCTGACTTTTCATCTTGGCTCAGATCATGATGTCACAGTTCCTGGGATGAAGTCCCACATCAGGCTCTGCATTGACAGCGTGGAACCTACTTGGGATTCTCTCTCTCCCTCTCTCTCTCTCTGCCCCTCCCTCATGCTCTGTCTCTCTCTCTCCCTCTCTTTCTAAATAAAGAAATAAACTTAAAAAAAAAAGACTGAACATCTATATTTGGGCAATAATTAGAAATAAATAAAGAGTACCTGAAACATAGTTTACCTAAGTAGAAGTATTAGGAGATAAAAGAGGAAATATGTGTTAGGAAGAAAAACTTCAAAGGCCTGTACAGGGCAATACTCACCAACGTTGAGGTTGTTCTAAACCATGAAATATGATCTATTTGCTAGGTTTATTTTTTTTCTAAGAAGAGACATAACTGAATATAAGCTATCAGTCATCAAACTATGACTTCCTGGCTACTTCCTGTTTTTGTAAATAAAGTTTTATTTGGAACACTGCCACGCCTTTTGATTTATATATCTACTGTACTTTCATGCTACTATAGCAGATTTGAGTAACTGTGATAGAAAACAGATGGCCTGCAAAACTGAAACTATTTGACCCTTTATAGAAAAAGTTTGCTGACTTAAGAGAAGAAAAAATAGAAGCAGACGGACCATTGAAGAGAGTATTGCAGTGCAAGCAAGGATGATACAGTATTTGAGAAAGACTTGACAAGATTTGTTGAATAAGCATTTGGGGCGGTATGAAGAAAAGAAAACTAGTCAGTGGTAACTCCTACTGGCTGAGAATTTTAGATGATATATGGTCTAAATCCCTAGAGGAAACAGATTTCCTGGTAAATTCTATGATCACTTATGCATGCTCTGCATTTGGTACAGAATCAATAAATATTCGTGCTTAGTAAATAGAAGTATTTTTTCCTCCCGTGGAACAATTCCAATCCTCAAACGTGTTCTAGAGCCATGAATTTCATCCATAGTCTTTTATGACAAAACTCTATGTCTTATTTACAGAGAATATTAAATTAGAGATACTGGTGGCATGTGATTTTTGAGCTGCTTAGAAGGCATATGCAGATTTAACAGAGTAAGAGAAATTCATTAAATGTCTGGACACTAAATGAAGACAGACTGCAAACGAGTCCTGAGAAAACTGGAGACAACCTCAAAGAGTTTGCACTGAGACTTGAAGACCATTGAGAGTGGCCAAGGAATCAATGACCATGAAAAGATTTACATTTATTCTGCATATTGAACAGTGTTAATTGCAGACATAACTGTTAAAGTTCTTTAAAGTAATATTTAGAAGGAAATATAGGGGCCCCTGGGTGGCTCAGTCAGTTAAGTGTCCAACTCTTAGTTTCTGATCAGGTCATGATCTCACAGTTTCATGAGACTCAGCCCCACATTGGGCTCTGTGCTGACAGTGCAGGACCTGCTTGGGGTTCTCTTTCTCCCTCTCTCTCTGCCCCGCCCCCACTCACTTTGTCTCTGTCTCTCAAGAGTAAATAAATAAACTTCAAAAAAATTGTTGAAGGAAATCTAAAGCTTACAAGTAAATAGAATTTCCCCAGTAGAAACTTGGTGGATAAATGTTGACAAGGACTCCATGCTATATGTAAATTTGAGCATAATTCTGAATATTTATTTTTAAATCTTTATTTCTTTTATACTTTATTGCTGAGCTATCACTAGGTAGGAGTATTATGACTACATTAAAATTGCTTGTATTTGGTACTAGCCGAATCCCACGAAGGGCTTTGGAAAATTATTTACCTGCCATTTCTCAGTTTTTTTCCTCTGCCTTCTCACAAAATCCTGCGAGACTTTGCTAGACTTCATGCATCACAAAGTACAAGGACTTAGAATCAGAAGTCATCAATAACAGAGCCTAAGGAAAGGTCATAATATGTCACATTTAAAGTACAGGGTTTAGAAAGCTACATGAATCCAGTTTCATAAACTGATCCCACCATTCAACTCATTCAGCAATTATTTAAACTCTCTTGAATCCATTTTTACCTATAAAACATAGACAGAAATACCTATTTCCTAGGTTGATATGGGGATATAGTACATTTTTGTGCATAAAGCATTGAGCCCAGGTTTTGGCACATAATAGTTTTGCAATAAAGAATAGCTTATAGAATTATTGTTCCCAAGTTTGGCTGACTTTCCATTTTTGAACTCTGTTAGCCCTTCTCGACCATGATACTTTTTTATGCTTTCCCAATTTATGATCTCTCCTTTCTGTTTTCTTTCTGGATATATTGTTTGTTCTTCTACCAGGTCATCCACTTTCCTTGACCCATCGTTCCCTTACCTGAACCTGTGTTATACATACTCCATCTCTCTTGTTTTGCCACGTCTAGAAGGCTATAAATATTTGCATCTAATTCCCCATAGGCTGCTAGAATCTATCCACTTATGAAACCCCAAAGAAGGTGTTACATGTAAGTGTGACCATATAATTTATAATTTACGATTTATAATTTACAGGGATAATTTGGGAAGCCAAAATTAATGCTATTAATAATCACAACAAGGCCTCTGGTGTAATCCAGGACCCTTTAGGGAAAACAGGTACGTATGTCCTCGTTTTTATAAGCAGGGTTACTATTGAAATTGTACTTCAAAAGCACAGTACGATGCGTTTCCTTATTGGCATCTATCATTCAGGACCTTGCAAATTGTTTCATTTTCTAAAAAGTGCTGATTGGTATGGTTTCTACATGCTCAGGACAGCTTTATGTAGTGAAGTGGGAACTGGCTCCATGCCCCAAATATTTGCAATCAAAAGATGCAGGTGATAGTCTCAACAGCAGAAAACCCAAAGGAACTATAAGGGCAGGTAATCACTAACTCTGTGTGGTATCAAATCACATCGACCATTTTGACAGTGGGGTTTTACAGTGATTCATTTAGTTGTCCAAATAAAGATTGATGCAGATGGCCAAAAATAAATTCCCCTAGTTTTGCTTACCAAAATACAAACAGTGCCAAAACTCATGAATGACCGCGGCAGCAATTAATCTGAGTCACATACCAGATAGCTACGGTCAGGGTGGTGTCTCTCTGAATGCACCGGGTTTAATTTAAAATGGCAACGTAAGGGCAAGTAAATCAATAGGTCGTTCTCCTAGATTTCTGTTGTGTGTGTGGCGTGGAGTGCTGCAGTTGGCAGAAGTCCCCATTAAGTCAGGGAACATTCCTCGAGCAGATGCTATGTGTCAGGCACTGTGCTAGACATGAAGGGCGCTGCCCTTGGTTTGTGCGGGGGAGGAAAGAAGCAAGTATTTGTGATGCCTGTCAGTACACATCACTCAGGTTGCTGGAAAATGCTTATCAACTCGTTTTTCCACATATGACAGATATATAGGGTAAGGGGGTTATAGCCTTCCCCCCTTTGAAAAGAGAAATGAATCGTTTATGCCACTCAGGAAAACATGCGACAGTTGCTTGTCACCTGAATACTGAAAAGCAGCTTGCCTGCTTGGATCTCTTCTACCAGTTTATTCCCTTTGCTCTTGTTTTTACTTGGAGATGAAGTGATTGAAGGAGGGGCTTGGGGATGTTGATAAGGGGTGAACTGTGAAGGTTTTTGTTAGATATTAACTCAGGCTGGCTGGACTAAATTCCCCAGGATGACATTGCTCTGTATGATTTTGGTTAGGATGGACGATGAGAGACAGTTGGTGAGTAGAAGAGAGGGAGCGGCCATTTTTCAAGCTTCTACACATGGTCACTTATCAGCTTACTTTGACACGAGGCAGCCGCTGGCCTGGAAGCCTTCCACCTTCCCAGTATCACCTTTCAGTTTCTCCAGCTCTATGCACTAGATTCTGGGTGCCTGCCTCCATAAATAAGGGTGCCAAATCCTATGAGACACCCACGCTATCAAGGTCAGGGGAGATGGGAAGTGAGATCCAACACATGCTTGTGGGTCGTGGCTCATGTTCTCTCCTGCTCCACATAAATTTTTCCTTCCTTATTGCCTTTTTAAGGGACTTCAAGCTCCAACATCAGACACAAGAATAACAGCCTTATAGATACTACATAAACATTCTCATAATTATGAAAACACAAATCCCTACATGGCCGCCTGGGTTCAGTCAGAAGATAGAAACCACACAAAAGGTTAAACAGGAGAAGTTTCATATAAAAAATGGTTAATATGACAAGAGAATTAACTTTATGGACACTGTGTGGTATCTTAGGGCTAAGGAAAGAATCCTCAAGGAAGGCCAAACTTGGAAGGCATTTGGATTTTGCTGGAGAAAGTGTGGTTCCCTTTACTAGGTAATGAAATGTTTGCTGGTTTGACCAGGATTGGAATTGGTCTCCAGTTGCTGGATGGGGAGTGGGGTCTAGGGAGCAGGTGGGGAACAGATGGTTGGCAGATTGTGGGGACAAGATTGTAAGGACAGATTCTGGGGATAAGAGACCTTCAGAAAGCACAGGCCATCTGCAGGCTTGCAGAAGCAGCAGCACAGCTCTCTATGTGGCCCTCCAGGCCCCACCAGTTGCTTGTAGCCCACATGGGGGACTCTGGGGACCAGAGCAGGCAGGAAACCCTCAGAGCAAAAAAAAAATTAGGAAGAGATTTCGTTCTGGTTTGCATGTCTAGAGGGCTGAGAAAAGGTTATTGCAAGGCTGGTGCCGCAAGGTCGCAGAATGTCCAAGGTCTGGGCTGATGGCTGGGGCTCACTCCTGAGGATGTCTTCCTACCCCTCCCACCCCCACACCCCTGACCCCCTCCCCACTTATGGCCACAGGGCCTGGAAATGGCCCAAAGCCCCTACTTCCTGCAATGTCCCTCCAGCTCCCTCTGCCGAAAGAGCTTAACATTGAGCTCACTTTAAAGGAGAAACGCTTAAAAGAAGGCTGTTTATCACAGAACAAATGCTGAAGGAGCATTTGGAGCTATTAGGCAATATTTGATGACTGACACATCCTATAACAGATCCTTTAAGATATCCCTTAGTGTGTCTGCTTCTCTAATTGAGCTCTGAACTGATACACTCTTTCATTGAGGTACGGTAAATACCCCGTGAGATAAAATATGAAGATCATGGCATATTCTTAGCTCCCATTAGACATTAGATACTGGTATTCATAAAAATAAACATAAGCTAAATATTTATTAAAAAATAAGTTTTATTTATGGGAAACGAAATTATATGTGAGGTACACAGATAACACAGAATAAATGAGCCTGGAGAGTTGATGTCTGATCTGGCTTTAGGAAGATAAAAAGAAATTCAAATGAGCATAGATCTGGAGAGGGACACCTTCTCTGAAGACAAAATGAATTCAGCAACATGACATGACTGGAGCGATATATGGGACTGCCCTATAAAATAGTGCTTTCTGAAACGTGATCATAAAAACCACCTGTGGGTTTCAAAACCAAAGATTCTAGAGCCCGCCCCCCTCCTCCAGCCCCACCCCTTCACTGATCCAGAATTACAGGGGGAAGAGCCAGAGGATCTCTTTATTAAGCCCTTTAGATCTCAAGGTCAGTCAGTTTGGGAACTTGCTACATGAGAAAAAAAAAATGTAGTGTATTGAAATTGTATCTTTCCAATTAATATGGAAACATTTTTTTTTTTTTAATGAGAAAACCTGGGTAAATTTTTTCCTCAGCTTTTAAGAGAGAGATTCTTTTACAATACCACCTCCCCCATTAACTAACGTTCTCTAAAATAGATGAATTACTTTTTTTTTTTTTTTTTTGTCTATGGTCATTCAGGGATTTCTTGAGATTCTTCAGTGTTAGTCTCATAAAATATTAGATCATGATGAGTTGAGGAAATTAAAACCACATGAAAAAAAACCTCCTCTTTGGAAATATGTATTTCCAACTTTACCACTTTATATTATTTTCATAAATAAAAGCTTAGGGGCACATAGAAGGCTCAGTTGGTTAAGTGTCAGACTTCTGCTCAGGTCATGATCTCACAGTTTGTGAGTTCGAGCCCCGGGGTGGGCTCTGTGATGACAGCTCAGAGCCTGGAGCCTGCTTCGGATTCTGTCTCTCTCTCTCTCTCTCTCTGCCCCCCCCCTGCTCTCTCTCTCAAAAAAAAATACATAAATATTAATTTTTTTAATAAATAAAACTTTAAAATATTTTTTTGTTTGTTTCTAACTCTGTCTTTCACCCCACTGCTACAAAACTCTCATGCTATGACCTTCCTCCTCTTCTTGGAAAACTTCCCTGGCTTATTCCAAGAACTGTTTGAGCCCTTTGAAAAGTATTTTAAATTGTCATGAAGAAAGTATCATTATTTCTCTATACTTAACCCTCAGAGAAAAAAAAATTTAAGGTAAAATTATGAATGCCTTACCCTCCATTAAAACAAAGAAACTAAAAATAAGCAAGTAATGGTTTACATTCACTTGGATATAAATAGCGTAATTTATTGATTATTTTGTGCAAAACTTAATATGCTACCTAGATATAACCATGCTAATAAATTTTAAATTGCTTACTTAGGGACCAGGTCTAGCAACCAAAACTTTGTTCTCATTGATTGATTTTCTTTGCTTGAATTTATTGGCTTTTTTTTTTTTTTTTTCAAAATCTGTTGTCTTGTTAAATTATAATTTTGTCTTTTCTTCAAATCCTTAAATTTTTGAGTTTGAGTTCTTTAGTTTACATAGTTAGCTCTTTTTTTTAAATTTTTTTTTAACATTTATTTATTTTTGAGACAGAGAGAGACAGAGCATGAACGGGGGAGGGTCAGAGAAAGAGAGGGAGACACAGAATCTGAAACAGGCTCCAGGCTCCAAGCTGTCAGCACAGAGCCCAACACGGGGCTTGAACTCATGAACCGCGAGATCATGACCTGAGCCAAAGTCGGAGGCTTAACCAACTGAGCCACCCAGGCACCCCCATAGTTAGCTTTTTAAGTTACATACCTAGCACTTCCCATTCTTTCTTTAACTCTCTAAAACTGATTTTATTTTAACACCATTCTTTTTTTCAACCAGAGAAGTTAAATGTCAAATATGGGCCCAGTACGTTTTACAAAACTGAACAGTAGAGTTCTTTCAAATCCAAACTCATTTTTTACTTTAAAATATGCTCATTCTTCTCCATTATATATTCTATAAATTGGTTTTAATCAGTTTGCTTGTTCTCTTTGGATAGTCTCTAAAAGATATTTTGTTGAGCTCCAATTCCTTTTTAGAATTGCTTTTTGATGAGATCCTTACATGTGTAATGTCATCACATTACTTTGAATCACCTTTACATTTGGGAAAATTTTTATTATATGTTATCCTTCAAAGGTGAAAACTTTGTTAACTAATATGGACAAAATAAACCTTAAAATTAAAATAAAAAGGTATCAAGGTAGGAAACTATAAACCAGAGCACATGTGAAAAAATATTTAAACACATGCTAATATACTGCAATATAATGGTAGAGATGGCAATCAATGTTTTTAGTTATGGTAAATTGTTCATCATAAGATAATTTATAAATACCTTACTTTTTATTTAGAATGCAATTTTTTTTAAGTTTATTTATTTTGAGAGAAAGAGAAAGAGCATGATCAGGGGTGGGGCAGAGAGAGAGAGGGAGAAAGAATCCCAAGCAGGTTTCCCAGGGTTAGCATAGAGCTCAACGTGAGACTCAGTCCCATGAACTGTGAGATCATGGCCTGAGCCAAAATCAAGAGTCAGATGCTCAACTGACTAGCCACCTAGACACCCCAAAAATGCCATTCTTATTTGATCTAACAGCACAGTTTATAAAATTAGTGATAACAATGTATTGGATGTTTATAGTTTATGGACAAGTGAAATATATGACATCAATATTAATGGATGGGAAGAAATTGGGAATAACCTATTATAAAATACCTACACTACTTATGAAGTAATATAGTGTTATATTTGAAAGCGACCAATTATTAGTTGTATACTCTATGGTAAGCACTAAAAACATTTTCAAAAGTATAATTCATATGCTAAGAGAAGAAAGAAAATAAATAACATAAAATGTTTGATTAAAAGTAGAGAAATCAGAACAAGAGTGGAAGATAAAAAGTAAGCAAAAATAAGGGAATAAATAGAAACTGTTACTGATATGATATTAACAATCCTACTATATCAATGGTCACTTTACAATTGAATGCTCTTGGTACATGAATTCAAAGAAACTGACAGAGTAGATTATAAAAATGAAACTAAACAATTCTATGCTATCTATAAGAAAACTGCTTTAACTGTAAAAATAGATCAAAAGTAAAGGGACGAAGTCCCATATGTTTATTTTTGCTTTTGTCTCTTGTGCTTTTGGTGTCAAAGCCAAAAAATCATTTCCAAGACCATGACCAAGGAGATTTCCCTCTATGGTTTCTCCAGCAGATTTAGTTTCAGGTCCTACATTTAAATTACATTGACTCTGTAGATTTCTCTGAGTAGCATGAACACTTTAATGATATTTATTCTTCTCATCCATGAACATGGAATATCTTACCTCTTACTTTTGTCTTTTTAAATTTATTTCATCATATTTTAGACTTTTTCATGTACATGTCTTTTACTTCCTTAAACTTATTCCTGAGTATTTTATTCCTTCTGATGCTATTGTCAATTGAATGGTTTTCTTAATTTCTTTTTCTGATAATTCCTTGTTAGTGTATAGAAATGCAACCAATTTTTCTATTCTGGTTATGTATTTTGCAGCTTTACTGAATTCATTTATCTGTTCTAAGAGGTTTTTGTTTTGGTGGAGACTTTAAGGTTTTCTATGTATAAGATCACGTTCTCTACAAACAGAGACAATTCTACTTCTTCCTTTCTGATTTGGGTGACCTTTATTTTTTTCTTGACTAATTGCTTTGGCTATGACTCCCAGTGCTATGTTGAAAGAAGTAGTGAAACTGGACACTCTTGTCTTATTCCTGATCTTAGAGGAAAGGCTTATAATTTTTACTGTTGAGTATAATGTTAGCTATGAGCTTGTTATTATATCTGATCCTTATTCTATTGAGGTATGTTCCCTCTATACCCAATTTTTGAGAGTTTTTATATGAACAGATGTTGAATTTTGTTAAAATTTTCCATCTATTGAGATCTTACGGGTTATATGATTTTTATTCTTCATTCTGATAATATGGTGTGTAACATTAATTGATTTATGTATTTTGAAACATTCTTATAGCCCAGGGAAAATTCCCACTTAAACACGATATATTATCCTTTTAAAATGCCAGTGAATTTGGTTTGTTAATATTTTGTTGAGGATTTTTGCATCTCTGTTCATCAGGGACATTGGTCTGTGATTTTATTTTCTTGTAGTATCCTTAGCTTGCTTTGGTATCAGGTCAATGCTGGCCTCCTAAAATTAATTTGTAAGTATGCCTTCCTGCCTCTTTAAAAGTGTCTGCACAACAAAAAATATAATCAACAAAATTAAAGGCAACTTATGGAATGGGAGAAAATAAATAACCATATATCCAATGAGGAGTTAATATTCAAAATGTATAAGGAGCTCATACAACTCAGTGGCAAAAAATAATAATAATAATAACCCAATTGAAAAATAGGCAAAGGACCTGAATTAACATTTTCCAAAGAAGATATACAAATGGCCAATAGGTATATTAAAAGATGCTCACAATTACTAATCATCATGGAAATGCAAATAAAAACCACAAAGTCATATCACTTCATACAAGAATCTTTATTATGAAAAACAAGAGATAACAAATGTTGGCAAGGATGTGGAGAAAAGGAAACCCTTTCCTCTATTGGTGAGAATGTAAATTAGTGCAGCCATTACAGAAACAGTAGGGAGATTTCTCAAAAGTTAGGAAGAGAATTACCATATGATCCAGCAATCCCACCTCTGGGTATCCAAGGGAAACAAAATAATTATCTTCAAGAGTTATCTGTACTCCCATGTTCCTTTTAACAGGGACTATTATTCACAGTAAGCGAGATATGGAAACAACCCAAGTATCTATCTACAGATGCAAGGATCAAAATACGTGGTCAATATATACGATGGAATATTATTCATCCATAAAAAAGAAGGAAAGTATGCCATTTGGAACATTGAATCTAATGTTGGATCATTGTGCTAATTGAAATAAACCAGAAAAAGACAAATACTGTATTCTTTCACTTATATGTGGAGAGTTGAAAAAAAAAAACGTTTAAATAGTTGGACCACAGAAAGGGTAGAATGGTGATTGCCAGAGGCTGGGGGTGGAAGGGGTGGGAGCTATGGGAAGAGGTTGGTCAACTTTCAGTCATAAGATGAATAAGTTCTGAGGATCTAACATACAGCATGGTGACTGTAGTCAATAATACTGTTTTGTATACTCAGAATTTGTTGAAAGAGTAGATCTTAAGAGGGCTAACCCTTCCCCCCTCCCAAAAAGTAATTATGTGAGGTGATGGATGTGTTCACTTGATTGTGGGAATCATTTCATTTCCCAATGTATATGGAAGCTGAGAGGTTTTAGAGCAGTGAAACCATTCTGTGTGATACTATAATGGTTGATTCATAACATGTATTTGACAAAATCTATAGAACTATGTAACAGGAAAAGTAATGTAAACAATGGAATTTGGTTAATGATAATTTATTAATGTTGAATCATTGTAACAAACTCATGACACTAATGCAAAATTTTAATGATAGGAGAAACTGTGCAGACAAGGAGAATAAGAGGATATAGGAGCTCTGTACTTACTACAAACTTTTCCTGTAAATCTAAAATTGCTCTAAAAACTGAAATCTATTGGGGTGCCTGGGTGGCTCCGCCGTTTAAGCATCTGACTTCAGCTCAGGTCAGGATCTTGTGGTTCACGAGTTCAAGCCCTGCTTCAGGCTCTATGCTGACAACTCAGATCCTGGAATGTTCTTCGGATTCTGTGCCTCCCTCTCTCTCGGCCCCTCCCCTGCTCTTATTTTGTCTCTCTCTTTCTCTTAAAAATAAATAAAACATGGGGTGCCTGGGTGGCTCAGTCGGTTAAGCATCTGACTTCAGCTCAGGTCATGATCTTGTGGTTTGTGAGTTCCAGCCCACATCAGGCTCTGAGCCCAAAGCCTGCTTGAGAATCTGTGACTCCCTCTCTCTCTGCCCCTATCCCACTCACGCTCTGTCTCTCTCTCTCAAGAAATAAATAAGTATTTTTAAAAATGTTTAAAAATAAATAAATAAAATATTAAAAGCAATGAAAACAATGAAATAAAAAAACAGGAAACAAGAACTTTTATATTTCTACAAATCAGAAATGATCAGTATAGACATCAGTATATTTTATTCCAGTATTTCCCCATATTTTATAAACATAAGATTACACTCTAATATGATTGTATATTACATTTTAATTCACATTATAGCATAATATTCCTTGTAATATTACAAATTCTCATGATTTTGTGGTTTTTCAAGAGAGTAAAATTCCATCACTATTTACACTTTGAAGTATAAGGTCATTATGGAGACCAACACAAATGTAGAGATAATTGATCAAAAAATATATATATGTATATATCTATTTTATGTATAAAATTACATAATACATGTAGAAATGCTGTGACTGATTGCCTACCATATCACCAATAAAAAAGATGGGGAAATGATGCCACTAATTTGTGGAAAAATTTAAGAAAGAAGTAGCTAATTGTACTTTGAATTTGATAATAACATTAAGTAACGCTATTCAACCTTTATTCTGTATCAGTCATTGGTGAAAGTCCTTTCAGGCATTATCTGATTAAATCACAATAATAGTTTTATAGAAAAAAGCACTCGTGCTATCTTTACTTGCAGATGAGGAAAGTGAGTCTCAGAGAGCCTCAGTAACTTGTGCACTTATCCAAATAATAAATGTGAAGTCCAACATTCAAACTCAGGCAATCTAGCTCAAGATCTCATGGTTATCCCCCAGAGTTTCAAACCACTGATTTATCATCAGTTCTGGCCGTGGGAGAACCATATTATTGTTTCTATCATGTACATAACCCTGCAGCAAGCATTTTATGTAGCAAATAAATTAATGAGTTTGAAAGTTAGTAAAATGTCTGTATGTTATGCCAACTATTCATTGTAATGCATCTGTCACTTTTACTTTTTAACTAAATGATCTGAGAAATAATTATAAGGTTAATTTTGTCCAAACTAATTATTGAAATGAAGAATCAAGGAGATAAAAGAGGGAAAAAAAGAGTCAAAAGGAAGAAAAGGGAATAAAAAAGTTGATATTTCAATTCTCAAGGCTCAATGTGTATTTGAAAACTTAACCTATGGCTCATACTTAAAGGATCCAGGAAGAATTCCATTAAAAAAGACAGAAGGAAATGACCAAAAGGAATTGAGAGAGAGAAAGAGAGAGAGAAATCAAGCAAACTTCCAGCAAAGCAAATAGAATGAAGAAAAAAAAGAAAACAGTTTCTAGGCTCAGTTTCATATCAAACTGAAGAGAAATCTCTTTCCTGCCTTCCCTTGTATAAAGTTTACTAGGCTTTTAAAACTGTTTTCTATTGTGTGATTTTAGGATAATTTTATAAGTCTGGTGTTTAGCAACACTAAAGAAGAAAAGCAAATTGCAATAAATTCTGAAGCAACGTGCTATAGCATATCCCAAGAATAAGTAAAATATAAAAACCCCGAAGACATTTGAGTTGCGATTTACAATTTTTATGTGTAAGATTTCCTTGTGAGATTCTCTTTTCAAGAAACTTTTTATGTTTCTTAACGGTTCCCATCTGCTACAGAACTTTCAAGTTGCTATAATACAGTTGTACAGAGATGCCCAGGACCTTTTAATATGGGACTTACACACGGGTAGGAAATGAGCCTGTTGCCACAGTTCACTTGATAGCACCCGGTGGGCCAGCAGGTCATGGCTTAAGGACTTACATCTTAGTGGTAATTCATAATCAGTCCTCATTGAACTCCAGCATGGTTCTGGTCAAAAGTACCATTGTCCTTCACTTCAAGTTCCTTCGTGCTCCGACCCATTGTTTTTACTTTGATAAATCTTCTCTTGAGAATAGAAAGAGCTGTTTATCCTGTTTATCCAATATGTGTAAGGTTAGAGACAGTAAATAAGAAGTCATTTATCAAAACAAAGCTACATTCTTCTACATTTATCTCATTTAGTCTACACACACACACACACACACACACACACACACATCCTCAAACACCCCCCACCCCCCCCCCACACACACAGGAAAGCTTAAAATATGGGCGGTTATGAATGTGGGTAAGGACAATAATTCACATTCCCATTTCCTAAAATACCTATACATCTTTTCTCCATTGAGATCTTGCTCTTATGAACCCATCTCCACTAATGACACTGCTTCATACTTTGTTAAGAAAATCGAAGTACTCAGAGTTCTCTTTGCACTATGCCCATGAATCTATTGTCCTTAATCACTCTCCTACAAGGCAAGAAAACACTCTGCTCCTGTCAATAGAAAATCCCCATACTTAAGTAATAGGTCCCAACTAATTCCTCACATTCCCAAGGCCTTCAACCTTACATGTTTTGTTTCTGCCTATATCATTCATTTCTCCCTTCCTCTTGGATCTTTTCTATAAGCTGACAACAAGCTTTGATGTCTGGAATATCAATCAATCAATCAACCAATCAATCAATCAAATCAACCAAATCAGTAAGCAAATATAAACCCTTTACATACTCTAATTCTTCTGTTACTTTCTCATTTCTCTGCTACCTTTTTCAGAAAGGAAAAAGAAAATTAACAGAGTGGTTTATATTCTCTGACTGCAATCCATACTCACATTTGTATTTTAAGCTGGTTATGAAAGGTAACATAATAAAATTTCTAGAATTTCTTAGAATATATATGTCTTAGGTGAATATATCTTCGTGGCCTTGTGGTATGTGAAGATTTCTTAAGCAGAACACAAATAGAATTAACTGTGAGGGAAATATTGATAAATATTCATCCAGGAGTTCAGAAACTGCAACCCTACCGAAGCTTTAACTTATTTTAGTCTCCAAAGACTCACAAATATAAATAGATTTTACCCAGCTTGCTGAGAATGATGTAGTCAAGTTCGATATTCTCCAGTACATATTAAGCGGTACAGCTGATATTCCTGGGCTATGCCTTATTTGAATTCTATTTAATGAGGAAACTTTCTTTTTCTTTTTTCTTCATTTATTTCCCAGGTCAAATTATGGCACACAAAATGATGAGAAGCCCAAGATTACTTTTTGAGGAATTAATGAAGGGGAAAAATCATAAATGTATTTTTAAAGTTAATGATAAGAAAGAAATACTAAGAATGAAAGAAAACAGTTGAAGCACGTTGTGCTATGACTAACCGTAGTATGGCCTTGGGCTTTTTTTTATTTTATTGCTTTCCAAATTGAGTTAAAATGCTCTCAATCATAAATTTCCCCCTTTGTAAGTATACACTATTTGTTAAACAACTGAATGATATTATTTTACATATTATTTTAGCTGCATTCTACAAAAGCTCCATCAACACAACCATGTGTAACAAGCAGGCTGGAGCCTGAAGTTGGATTTTTCAGTCTCCTGCATTGCTGTATTTCTAATTTTATTTCTGAAAAATATATATACACATATATACACATAATTCATTACACTGGTATTCCCATTTTTTCCATATCAATTGAAAATAGACTATTTTAGAAAATTTTAGGTTCATCTCTTTTTTTTTTTTTTTGAGTTGAATCCTCAGCAGCTTTTTTTTTTTTTTTAAGTTTATTTATTTTTGAGACAGAGAGAGACAGAGCATGAACGGGGGAGGGGCAGAGAGAGAGGGAGACACAGAATCGGAAGCAGGCTTCAGGCTCCGAGCCATCAGCCCAGAGCCCGACGCAGGGCTCGAACACGGACCTCGAGATTGTGACCTGAACTGAAATCGGACGCTTAACCAACTGAGCCACCCAGGCGCCCCTCATCTCTTTTTTTAAATGACAACCAAGTGGACATGCCTGCGTGCTTTAAAGAATACACTATTTTAACTACCATAACATTTGTTAGTTATTATCAACATTTGCGTTATGTGTATTATTTGTTAGTAAAACCTATTTTAAAATCACCAAAAGCCATTCCAAATATTCCTGACAAATGGGATAACTCTATCCTTACTAGAAACCTTTAAAGTAAAGTTTCAGATCTATTGAAAGTGAAATTCTTCAAACTACTTCTCTATTCACATATACTCTTGAAGATAATATCTGGAATTGATATTCAATAATGCATACCTTGAAATTCATCACAGCCTCAATAGTTTTACAAGCAAGAAAGAAAAATAGGTTTCATATAATTCATAAGAAAAAATGCACAGTCAGCTTAGAGAATATAAAATGCAAAGCATGAAAAGAAACAAGTGCTTCCATTTATAAAAATAGTAGCTATCAATCTGATTGGTATCAGTTTATCACTACTCAAATGCAAAAAAAAAAAAAAAAGATGCTGATATAAACTATAAAGATTTAAATCCAGAATGGTAAGAATGAAGACATTGCACAGACCATCTCAAATAGGAGCAATTTCTATTGTTTTATTATTTGGAGTGTTCATTTTTACTCTAGTTATTTGTATGGTAAAAAAAATAACTATGGCATGTATTCATGCCCATTTCAAAGGGATGCCACTTGGTCTACCATCATTATTTAACAGAAATTTGTTCCAGTTATTTTGAATGGAAAAAAGTATCCATATTACTGAAAAAAAAATTTCTGGATATTTAGGTCTCCATTTTGCATATTCTAAGTATAATATGTTTTCTTTGTCAACTTTTCTCTGTTTCATGCTTAGTTACATATTTTTGAACTGCAAGTCATATGGAAGGTTATTAAGGGAAGTGCATGAAAATATGATGAGTTCAGGACAGTTCTAGTTTTGTTTCATTATAAGCTAGGGCAGCACTGTGATAACTGATTTGCAAAATAGGATAAATACCTGACAAAGAATTAGGTAAAGGTTTGACATACCATCCCATTGTAACACTTGCTATAGAAAACAAAAAAAAACAAAAAACAAAAAACAAAGAAACGTGTTTACATTCTAGGCATATTTACCCTGAGGGTTCGCAACTTAAAACAGATGAAGTAAAGGGGAAAAGAAACATTTATCTATCACTAATGGCTGTTTTCATTTTGAACTGAAAGGACATGTCTGTACTTTTCAGTAATAACAGAATCTATCTCCAACTGTCAGTCTCAGGGAAAAAAAAATGTTGTTCATATAAAATTCATAGAACTAAAGGAGTTCCTGTCATAATGCTTTCGAGAGAGTGCTGTCAAATCTCTCTGGGCCTTTAGTTTAAATGTCATTTCTAGTCAACTGCAGGGATTTTTAAAGTGTTTCAGCATCAGCTTTTTCCTACGGGTATATTGGATCTTTCAGAGAATTTATGTTTCTTAATAAAAAACAATCTACTGCCAATCCTTGTAAAATACTCTCCCAGATAGTGTCATTTGTAAATGACTTGCAGGAGAAAATATGCAACAATCTTTAATTGGTTTTCAAGTGGTAAAAAATGGACAAAGATTGTCGGGATAAGAGCTTCATGAAGAAGAAGGTTAAACCCACAGGGAAATGATTATGGGATGCTCCTTCAATCCTACTCACTATAGGGGAGGGTTAATTATGACTCAAAACTCTTCTGGATTCCTCCAAAGGGATCCTAACATTGGAGGATTAAATAATTCCATACTACACTACATCCACACAAAAGACCATCAAGTTATGGTAAGTGTGGAAATGACCTTAGAGGGACATTTGAATATCTTCTCTTTTAGTAACTCTTCTTAACACAGATACCCATGTACATGATCACTTTTATAAGATGCATGCCATAGAAGGGATCTTCTCTTTCTTCCCAAAATACTTTGGAATGGTGTCTGGAGTCATTAATGAAGCTATTTTTTTTTCTTCACCCGTGAACCCCCAGGCAAGGTTACCCTCTATTATCACAATTATTACAAAAACTATCTACAGTGGTAAGTCTTTTCATATATTTGTTATTGTTTGCATTTGGAAATTAATACTGCTTATTTGAAGTCTTCTCTCTATTGTATGAACAGATTTTCTAGATGTTGATTCATATATTAGTCCCTTACAGATACTTAATTCTGTCTTTATTAAAACTTTCTGTTGTGCCAGAGTGTTCTATTTATTAATTTTTATTATTATCCTTTCAAACATCTCCTTCCTCCCCTCTTTAGATTTATTCTGTTTTTAGTTTTCTAAGTTACACAGTTGGAAGTATACTTTATTATTATCATCCTATATATTATTTAAGTATATAAGACTATACACATTTACCAAAATATTACATTGTGTTCCACAGTTTTGATCTGTGGCATTTTTATTATTCTTTTGTCAGATTGTAATTTTTACCATGGTTTAGTCTTCTACTAATGTCTACCACAGGTCTTCACCTGGATTCTTCTTACCCAAACTGCTGTTTGGACACTTTTAGGTTTTTTGCTTGTGAAATTGTAGGGCTCATCTGTTTCCTGTCTCTAAGATTATTGTCTTCCATTGCCATGTGTCAAAACTATTGTTTGAGATAAGGAGGTAAACCTTATGCCTTTTACTCTGTCTTTGAGAAACACAAATCACATCATAACTCAAGAAAAAAAAAAGTGGCACCTGCGTGCTCAGACGGTTAAGCAACTGACTTGATCTTGGCTCAGGTCGTGATCTCATGGTTTGTGATTTTGAGCCCCATGTTCGGCTCTGCACTGGCTGCATGGAGCCTGCTTAGGGATCTTTCTCTCCCTTTCTCTGCCCCTCTCCTGCTCTCTCATTCTCTGTATCTCTCTCAAAATAGGTAAAAAAAGAAAAAAAGTAAAAATTAATAAATAAAAATATTGAAAGAATTAAAAAAAATTAAACCCATCTGAAATCCAAGAATGCATAGAAAACTAAAGAAATCCAAATAAGAAAGCATCAGCCTCTCCTATTGGAGAAGAGACCCACCTTGGCTTTTTTCCTTAGATGAGCAGTGAGTGAAAATAGGAACTGCTATTGACGAGGATTAAAAAAAAACAAACAAACAACAACAACAAAAAAAACAACTGGATTTTTAACAAAGGTTTAAGGGCCAAGTGCACTTAGCAACTTTTCTATAAGAAACCTGTCTTGTGAGATTAGATACAATCCACCTATATACTCTCTACATAAGACACATTTTACATACAAGGCACAGTGATGCTAAAAGTGAATGGACGGAAGAAAGAGGCTATGCAAACAGGAAAAATAAGAGATAAAAAGGCAAGAAGGGATATTTGCCACACAAAATACATTACAAGACAAAAGGTATTACTAGAGACAAAGCCAGCATTTCTCATGGATAAAAGTGTTCATTCTTTTTTTTTTTTTTTTTAACGTTTATTTATTTTTGAGACAGAGAAAGACAGAGCATGAACAGGGGAGGGGCAGAGAGAGAGGGAGACACAGAATCTGAAACAGGCTCCAGGCTCTGAGCTGTCAGCACAGAGCCCGACGCGGGGCTCGAACTCACGGACCGTGAGATCATCGCCTGAGCCGAAGTCAGACGCTTAACTGACTGAGCCACCGAGGCGCCCCTAAAAGTGTTTATTCTTAAGGAGGAAATAAATGTGTGCGGTCTAATAAATATGGTTGAAGATACATGGAGCAAAAATGTCAGAATTAAGGGAAGAAATAGCAAAACCTACATAATGAGTCAAGATGTTAACAACAATGATAGAATTCTAGAAATCCCCAAGATTATCGTCCCCTGGTTAACCAAACACTAATCTAGGTGCTGCTATGAAGAAACTTTGCAAATCTAATGAAGGTTACTAATCAGCTAACTTTAAAATAGGGAGCTAGCTTAGTTTATCCAGGTGAGCCCACTGCAATCACATGAGACCTCAGAAGCACAAGAGGAAGGCAGAAAAGTCAGAGACCTATGTCAGAAAAAGAAGACAGAGTAGAAATGAAGCAGAAAGAGAGGTTAAAGAGATCTGAAGTGTGAGATGAGCTCTAAATGTCATTGCTGGCTTTCAACATGGAGGAAGAGACAGATGAATCAAGGAATGACTGAAAACAGCCTCTGAATGACAGCCAGCAAGGAAATGGGGGATCTCTGTCCTACAACTGCATAAAAATGAATTTTTCCAACAACCTAAATGAGCTTGGTAGTGGATTCATCCCCAGAGCATCCAGAAAGAAGCAGAACCCTGGGACACTTTGGCCTTGTGAAACCCATCACAGAAACATAGCAGAGCTGTGCTGTGCCTGGATTTATGACCTACAGGACTGTGAGATAATAAACGGATGTTGTTTTAAGCCACTAAATTTGTGATAATTTTTACAGCAGCAATAGAAAATGAATTCAACATCCTTTCTAAGCAAATGATAGGGCAACTAGAGAAAAGAATCAGCAAAAGCATAAAAGGCATAAAAGGTCTGAAAGATACAAACCACCACCTTGACCTAACTGATATTTATCAATAGTATATCAAAAAACCTACACCATACACATTATTTTTGGATATACAAGGGATGTTTACCAGCATAGATCGTATATGGCCTATAAAAAATAATAAACTTGAAAGATAAAATCATATACAGTGTGCTCTCTGAACATAATAGAATTAAATTAGAAGTCACTAGCAATAAGATAATTAGAAAACCTAATTACCTGAAAATTAAATACAGACCTCTACATAGTCCATGGGTCAAAGAGGAAATTACAAGAACATTAGAAATATTTTTATAATAACAAAAATACAAAATAATCTATGCATAAAGGGAAACTTATAGTGCTAAATGTGTATACTAGAAAAGAAGAAAGATCTAAAAATCAATGACCTTATGATACAAGTTCATGCCTCAAGAAACAAGAGAAAAAGTGAACACACAGTAACTAGAAGAAAGGAAATAGTGAGGAACAGTAATAAAACTTAGAAAATAGAGGAAATCAGAAGATTCTTTTAAAGGTCAATAAAGTTAATTAGCATCTAACTGGTTTAATATAAAAATAATACCTAAGAAAAAAGTTACCAATATCTGCAATGGGAGAATATAATAACAGATCCTATACGTTAGATCTTGAATTACAGTATCATGACAAATACTAGAGACTAATATGGGAATATTATGCATAATTTGCACACAAATTTAATGGTTTAGACAAAAAATAAAAATTATTGAAAGACACACATTACCAAAACTGATCCAAGAAGAGATTTAAAATAGAAATCCAAATAAGTCTATACCAATTAAATAAATTGAAAATATAATTAAAAGCCTTCTGTTAAAACAAAGTGAAAAAACAAAACTCAAGACACAAAATAATTTCACTGGTGAATTTTATCAAACTTTTAAAGTTTAAATAATACCAATCTCAAAAACTCTTCAGAGAATAGACTGGAAGGGAACATTTTTCATCTCGTTAGCCTACCATTATAGTGATGCCAAAACCAGACAATGACATTGGAAGAAAAGAAAAATAAAGACCTGAGAAATAGGTTTTAAAATAATACATGTTAACAAATCAATTTCTATAATTAGAAAATAAAAATGATGCACCATGATCAAGTGTGGTTCATCTCAAACATTCAAAAACAGTCTATTAACATTAGGAAGTTAATCACTGTATTTCAGCCATATTAACAAAGTGATCATCTGAATAGATGCCAAAAAAAAAAAAAAAAACATTTGACTGAATTCAAAGTCCGTTCATGAAAAAAAATCTCTCAGCAAACTAGGAATTAAAGAGAACTTACCCAACAGATACCTATAGTCTACAAAAATAAAATAACAAAGTATATAATCATTCTTGATGTATAAAATCTGCACACCAAAAGTCAGGGGAAAACAAAATATGGATATTTTCTCTCTCTACTTTTATTCACCATTTAACTATAGTTCTAGGTCAAGGCAGTAAGATAAGGTAAAAAAAGGAAAGTCATACAATTGAAACAAAAGTAAAACTTTTATTTGCTAATGACACAACTGTTTATGTAGAAAACACTACAGAATCTACCAAAAAAGCTACCAAATCAAATGTATGAATGCAGGAAGGTTTCAGAATACAAGATAAGCATTCAAAACACAATTTTAAAATTATATCTCATGATGGATCACCTGGGTGGCTCAGTTGGTTGACCATCCAACTTGGGCTCAGATCATGATCTCATGGTTCCTGAGTTGGAGCCCTGAATCAGGCTCTGGGATGACAGCTTGGAGCCTGGAGCCTGCTTTGATTCTGTGTCTCCTTCTCTCTCTGCCCCTCCCCAGCTTGAGCTCTGTCTCTCTCTTAAAAATAAATAAACATTGGGCGCCTGGGTGGCGCAGTCGGTTAAGCGTCCGACTTCAGCCAGGTCACGATCTCGTGGTCCATGAGTTCGAGCCCCGCGTCGGGCTCTGGGCTGATGGCTCAGAGCCTGGAGCCTGTTTCCGATTCTGTGTCTCCCTCTCTCTCTGCCCCTCCCCCGTTCATGCTCTGTCTCTCTCTGTCCCAAAAATAAATAAACGTTGAAAAAATAAATAAATAAATAAATAAACATTAAAAAAATTTTAATTAAAAATAAAATAAATATCTCATGATAAAAAAATAGAAAATAAATTAAAGCTTAATTACTACTAGCACCAAAATAACATATTTAGAAATAAATTAAACTAAAAGTGTATAAGATTAATTCAGAGAATACTACAAAACATTGTAAAAACATTGTAAAAGAAATTTACAGGGACAAAAGTAAATGGAGGGATATGTTATATTGGGGAACTGAAAGATTCAATATTGTTAAAAATGGACAATTTTTCCACATTTATCTGTAGATTAAATTCAATCCAATTCAAAATTCTAGAAGGCTTTTTGGAAGAAATTAGCAAGTGATTTTAAAATGTTTATGTAGGCAAATGATCTAGAAAAGTCAAAACAATTTTCTAAAAGCAGAACAATTTAGAAGACATTTCAAAGTGCAGTAATCAAGACAATGTAATCAAGATGAAGCATTGGTGCCATAGGGCAATAGAAGAAAATAGAGCCCGGAAATAGACCTTTACTTACATGGTCAATTGAGTTTTCACAAAATTGCCAACATAATTCAATAGAGGAAAGAAATCTTGTGAACAAATGATAGTAGGACAACTGAATATCCTATGGGGGGTGAGGGAAGGGATGAGCCTCAACTTTTACCTCAAACCATCCATAAGAAAAAACTCAAAGCATAGATCTACCCATAATTAAAACTATTATATTTTTTAGTTTTATTTCCAGTGTAATTAACATACATTGTTATATGTTACTTTCAGGTGTACAATATACTGATTCAACATTTCTATGTTACTCAGTGCTCATCAACATAAATGTACTCTTAATCCCCTTCATCTATTTCACCCATCCCCCAACCCACCTCCTCCCTGGTAACCATGCATTTGTTCTCTAGTTCTCTATAGTTAAGAGTCTGTGTGTGGTTTGTCTCTTTTTGTTGTTGTTTGTTTATTTTGTTTCCTAAGTTCCGCATATGAGTGAAATATGGTATTTTTCTTCCTCTGACTGACTTGTTTTGCTTAGCATTATACACTCTAGATCCATCTGTGTTGTCGCACATGGGGGGATTTCATTCTTTTTTATGGCTAAATAATACATACTCCATTCTTTCTCTATACATCACCTCTTTTATCCATTCATCTATCGATGGACATGGGCTGCTTCCATAATTTGTCAATTGTAAATAATGTTGTAGTAAACATAAGGGTGCATGTATGCTTCTGAATTAGTGTTTTTGCATTCTTTGCGTGAATACCCAGTAGTGTAATTACTGGATAATGGAGTAGTTTTATTTTTAACTTTTTTGAGAAACCTCTATTTTGAGAAACCTCTTTTGCACAGTGACTGCACCAGTTTGCATTCACACCAAGAGTAAACCAGTGTTCCTTTTTCTCCACATTCTTGTCAACACTTATTTCTTGTGTTTTTGATTTTGACCATTCTGACAGGTATGAGGTGATATCTCATTATGGTTTTGATTTGCATTTCCCGGATGAAGAGTGATGCTGAGTGTCTTCTCATGAGTCTGTTGGCCATCTGAACGTCTTCTTTGGAGAAATGTCTGTTCATGTCTTCTGCCCAGTTTTTAATTGGATTCTTTGTTTTTCTGGTGTTGAGTTGTATAAGTTCTTTATATATTTTGGATACTAACCCTTTATCAGATAGGACTTTTGCAAGTATCTTCTCCTATTCAGTAGATTGCCTTTTAGTTTTGTTGATTATTTCCTTCACTGGGGAGAAGCTTTCTGTTTTGATATTGTCCCAAGAGTTTATTTTTGCTTTTGTTTCTCTTGCCCAGGGGGCCTATCTAGAAAAAAAGTTCCTATGGCTGATGCCTGTGCTTTCTTCCAGGATTTTGATAATTTCCTATCTCATATGTAGGTCTTTTGAACTTATTTTTGTGTATGGTGTAAGAAAGTGATCCCCTCTATTCTTTTGCATGTAGCTATCCAGTTTTCCCAACACCATTTGTTAGAGGGATTGTCTTTTCCCCATTGGATATTTTTGCCTCCTTTACTGAAGATTAATTGACCATATAATCATGGGCTTATTTCTGGGCTCTCTATTCCCTATTCTGTTCCATTGAACTATGTGTCTTTTTATTTTGGGGGGGTAATACCATCCTGTTTTGATTTCTAAAGCTATTACATTTTATGTGAAAATACAAGAGAAATATTGCTGTAATTGGGATAAACAGAGGTTTCTTAAAGAGGGCACAAAAAGGGGCACCTGGGTGGATCAGTCGGTTGGGTGTCTAACTATGGCTCAGGTCATGATCCCATCATTTGTGAGTTGAAGCCCCACATCAGGCTCCGGGCTGTGGAGCCTGCTTCGGATTCTGTGTCTCCCTGTCTCTCTCTGCCCCTCCCCTGCTCTCTCTCTCTCTCTGTCTCTCTCTCTCTCAGAAAATGAATAAAACATTAATTTTTTTTTAAAAAAAGAGGGCACAAAAAGCACCAACTATAAAAACATAAGTAGGGGCGCCTGGATGGCTCAATCAGTTAAGCGCCCAACTCTTGATTTCCGCTCAGGTCGTGATATCACAGTTTGTGAGATTGAGCCCCGCTTTGGGCTGTGTGCTGACATCATGGATCCCACTTGGGATTCTCTCTTTCCCTCCCTTTCTGCCCCTCCCTCCCTTTCTTTCTCTTTCAAAATAAATAAATAGACTTAAAAAATAAAAACGTAACTAAATTTCACCAAAATTAAAAACACATTCTTTTCAAAGCATACAATTAATAAAATGAAAAGCCACATTGGGAGAAACTATTTTAAAAAATACCTCTTGCAAAAGGCTCAAATCTAGAACATATAAAAAATATTTACAATAATATAACTAAACAACTCCAAAAAAAAGCAGGCAAACAACTTGAATAGGCATTTCAAAAAGAAGTTATACAAATAACCAATAAGCACATGAAAAATTACTCAACATCATTATTCATCACGGAAATGAAAATTATGACCATATCTCTATGTCAAAAAATGCAAAACAGCCATTCAGTAAATTTCAACCACCATTAATGATAACATTTCTTAGCAACCTAGAGTAAAAGAAAACCTACTCACCTTCATAAGGGGAATTTGTTAGTATCTACAGCTCACATGCTACTCAACGGTGAGATAGTGAAGGCTTTGTTCATAAAGTTTTGAAAAAAAGCAACAGCATTTACTCATATCACTTCAATACTTGTGGTTCTATCAGTGCAATAGGCAAGAAAAGAAAATAAAATGCATACACATTGAAAGGAATACAACTGTTTTACTTGGAACATGCTTGTATATGTAGGAAGTTCTAAGAAGTGGTTTTAACTCATTAAAATAAGTGAATTTAACAATTTTGCAGGATCCAAAGTCAATACAAAAAAAAAAATAATTGCATTTCTTTGTGATAGCAATGAAAATTTTTGGAAAATGAAATTAAACATATATATCATTTACTATATTAACTAAAGTAATAAAATATAAGCTTCATGTTTACCCAAACTGAATAATGTGCTATTACTTCAAATTCTGTTTAACACTTGGGTTTTCTATTTCCAATAAAATGTGCTTTAGGCTTCATGAGAGCTAGTGTCTTCAAAGTACATTAAACTCCATGAGGGTTATAGGTCTACAGTGGGACAATATTTCTTTATTTCTACCTCAGAATGTACTTATTTTTTATAGGGTTTTCTAGATTATTCCCCATATACTCGCCCCGACATTCAACTCCTTGGTTTGGCATTTTTGGAAATTCCTCAGCCCATCATAAGGTATCACCAGCATGACCCTGTTTTTATTCCTCAATGAAGGCAGAAATTATAGTATCGCAACAAAGTACACAGAAAATTGAAATTTCAACTCCTGACCAATAAGCATTATGAAATGCACTTAACAAAACAGATTAACCAAGCAAAATCACAGTCAAGACTAAACATAAAGAAAGTCCTGCCAATTCTTAAAGTGTATCACTCACTACATGAAAATAGAGATCTGGAGATTTTAACTGCCATAAAGTTATGATTGGTACATATTTCGAATAAAAAGATATTTCATATGCATGATTTGTTTTAACAAGATGCTTAATAGGATTTAGATTTGTCTGTGAAGCCCAGTATATCTTAGTTGGCTTTATTTTATTTGCCTTCTATTAGTATTTAAAATCTTTTTCTTATGTTGATTTTTCTCCCAAAATCAGTTATAAGTTTCTCAAGTGTAATGGATAAGTCTACTTTTGCCTTCATATTTCCTCTAGCAGTAGGTGTTCAGTAAATGTTGACAATGAGTTATTATAAAAGAAAATTGATCAGAGATTAGCTGCCAGACTACCTTTTTAAACAGCCTTTTCCAATTTGTTTTGAAAAATGAAGGAATTCACCAACTAAGATGGCGTAATGAATTATACTCTTAAAAACTTCTTATAAATACATCTCAAATTCTAGTCATATCATACTCCAGAATATCTGAAAATATTGTCTAATAATGCTCCTATTCATACCCGGCAATCTAAGTCTTTGTTAACTTTCGTTTCAGATTCAACAAACATTACAATCTACCTCGTTTAAGCCAGATGCTTTTTAGATGATATTTTGTTTAATCCCATCACAACTGTGTGAAGTAAGTGATGAAAACATCACCCATTTTAAAGATGAAGAATTTGAAACCCAGTGAGGTTAACTAATTCACTCAATTTATTACAACTGGCACAGAAAAGACCTTCAAACTTAGGCTCTCTGACTTGCTACTCAATAACATTCTGTGGTCAGATGGGCTGAACTGATTGAAAGGCAAGAAGATCAAAGCAGAAAATAATTTGTAGGCATTCACTCTTTCTCTCTCTATGTACATATAGTATATGCATATACTAAATATATATATACACAACTATATAAATATTAAATATATTCTCTCTCTACACACACACACATTATATGTATAGTATATACACTATATACTATATATATTCTATAAGTAGTGTATATATATATAGAATATATATATATATATACACATATGTATATATACTATATGTATATATTCAGGTTAAGTAAAGGGAAAAAATTACTTAAGGTTTTTCTGGGAAATTTTATCCTAGGAAATAAATAAATATGTCTGGTATTAAATTTACTTAAAATCCTAAGAAGATAATGGAAATTTTTCTCTAGAAACAAACCATTTAACAGTTAAGCTATTGTGAGGATTAATTGATTAGATTACATAAACCATATTTATAGGGTCTCCTAAATAGTTTAATCCTTAGCCACTTTATTTAATTTTTTTAATAAATTTTATCTTAGAGAGAGAGAGAGAGAGAGCACATGCAGAGGAGAGGGGTAGAAGGAGAATCACAAGCAGGCTCCATACTCACATGGACCTGACAGAGGACTTGATCTCACCACCCTGGGATCATGACCCCAGTTGCTCAACCAACTGAGCCACCCAGGCGCCCCTTTAGCCACCTCATTAAAAAATGATACAACCTCTTTTAAGCTACTTATGTCTTCTTCTTGTTTTATTTTAATTTCTTGTTTCATTGATCTTTTATTATTTCTATCTTATACAAACAATAACTTATTTATCTTGCTTATTCATTAGATAAGCTCCATGATGGCAAGTGCTTTTGTGTATTGTTTTTATTCTATATAACAAGAATCTACAATAGTACAAGACATATTTTATGTTCACTCTTTCTATAGATATAGATGCAGATACAGATATAGATGATATAGATCTCTGTGTGTGTGTGTATATATATATGTGTATATGTGTGTGTGTATATATATATATATATATATATATATATATATATATATATATGTAATTCTCAAACTGTCTCTCTCTGTCTCCATCTCTATCTTTCTCTGTATTTGTGTATATCACTAAGTGGGTAAACAGATGAATGTGGGATTACATTCCTTTTGGGAAGGAAGTCTAATTGCACGAAACTTTAAGGGATATTTTTCTCTCAAGCATGGAACTAAGAAGAAGGATGGACCTATTCTTCAGCCTTGCTGGCTGATGCAGATGCAGCAAGAGAGATTTAATTTCTGGAAGCTAACAGCATCCAAGAGTATTCTGAGTCACAGTGATTCTTACTGTCTAGTGACCTTAGTGTTAAAGGGAGGTCATTTATCCTCTCTCAACGTTTCACTCTTTGAGTTAACCAGCAGCCACTGAAGAGTGGCTGCACAGCAAAACACTCAAGTGTACTCACTCCAGAATTGTTGACTTTTTCTACCTACATAAATAAAGTTTCTGATAACCAAATACAGTGAGAGGAGAGAAAGAATAGCTTATACCTAAAGAGTTGTTTTACACACTTTCCTTGAGAGTGAATGAATGGAGCCAGATAAGCAAAGAGGTCTGGAAATCTCTGAGAGAGGCATCCTTGGGATACTTTAAATTCACGTAGATTCAGAGATGGTAAATGATTACAGAGTCAAAAGCAAACATGACAAATTGAATATTCATCTTAATTGTACTCCAGTTTTTCTATGTTTGGTAAATACTTATAATTTGACTATATAAATATGTGATATAAAATAATATTTATAATGCTGGCATTTTTATAAATGAAATGCACAATGTGGTCTCATCATAAAATCATCTTATCTATTTTTTCTTGATTTCTCTTTGCTTTAGGATATCTTAAATGATGTTCACCGAATGGTTACAATGGATGTTTCTTCATTATGGTTACAGTAATGATTTTTAATTGTGTTATTTATATTTTTTATTTGTTAAATGTTTTACAATGGTCAAGTACATTATTCCAGTATACATAATGCTGTTATTCTTAAAAGCAACCATATAGAATTAAAGCGAGTAAGTTTAGAACCAATCATATTTTCTGATTTTAAAACAAAGCAGCACCAATAATAACAGTAACCAGCAATGACAGTAATATTGCATGGGAGTGAAATTTTAAGCAGTGTTTCCTCTGAGAACACTTGTACAATAGCAAACTGGAGTACTACCATGAAGAATGAATGGGTGCAGAGTGACAGAGTGTCTAATTTATTGATTAATTTAGTAGTTTAATAAATAGACTCTATAGATTATAGAGAAGCTAATATATATTTCTGCCAAATATTTATCGAGTGAACAATAAAGTACCAGAAGCTAAAGGAAATACAAAAATGAATAAATCTCACCTCTGCCATTAATGAATGCAAAATTCAATGGGAAAATTAAGGCCTGTTCAAAATTTATTATAAATAAAGTAGATGTAGTACAGGGAAGGGTAAAATCATATGTTGCCGAAGGAGTTGGGAAAAATAGGATGAAGTTATACTGGGGTGAGTCAGGAAATGTCAATAACTAAAAAAATAATTTTAAGTGGAAAATCTCTGCATATATTATACATGTAACCTCTATAACTAGTTCATAGTATTATTTGTCATAGTTTTCAACTAGCGCTGTAATAAATAACCACAAATTTGGTGGCTTAAAACAGCTATAATATAGCCACTGAAAGTTCAGTAGGTTAGAAATCCAACAGGGTCTCATTGAGTTACAACCAAGGTGTCAGCAGGACAGGATCTCGGGGAGAATCCATTTCACTGTCTTTTCCAGCTTCTAGAGACCTTCCACTTTCCTTGGCTCATGGCCTTCTCCTTCCATATTCACCAGCCAAGAAAAGGTTTGTTTTTTGTTTTTTGTTTTTTTTTTTTTTTTTTTTTTTTATTTAAGAACGCCTTGAGCCCACCCAGATAATCCAGGAAAATCTTCCCAACTCAAAGTCCTTCATTTAATTGCCTCTGCAAAGTCTCTTTTGCCAAGTAAGCAACATATTTTTAAGATCTGAGAATCGGGTCATGGACATTATTTGGAGCCGTTAACCTGCTTACCACAATCTGTCCCTGGATCCCAAAGATTTGTGTCCATCCAACATGGAAAATACATTCATCTTATTCCAAGGTCTCCAAAGACTTAATCCATTACAGCATCTAAGTCCACACGTTCATCTAAATTTCACCAGCACTGCGTTTTATCGTCACAATCATCTATATTATGTTAGGTATGAGTGAAACTTTGGGTCTGATCCATCCTGGAGGACAGTTTGTGAACCTGTGAAGCTCAGGAAACAAGTTATATGTTCATAAAGTACCACAGTGGGACACGCATAGGATAACAATGATAGATTTTTCCGAGTCAGAGAAATTAGTCCTTTCTTAAAAAATTTCCCTCAACCTTTTTCCACATTTTAAGTTTAATATTGATATGCACCCGCTCCTCTGATAATGGGACAGAGAAAAAAAAAAAAAAAAACCCTCAAATGTCACCCTTGCAGCTGAAAAGTAAGGATAACTGGATGTATCAGGAACCTTTCTGGTGATTTTGTGTATGGAGTCTGCCACAAGCCAATGAAAACAATCAATTGCTACGTGAGGCCTTAACCAAGAAAATAGTTTTCCAGTTTTAGCGTTAAGAAAAGATGGCAAGTGTGGCTCCTTTTATTTATTTATTTATCTTACATAGAAATAGCTCCATTAGTTCCTGATTGGGTAGCGAGAGGCAAGGTGAAGCTGGAAAAAAAGCTTCTGTGTTGCAACAGAATGTGGAGATTTTGACTTACATAAATCTTGGTCATATTTAATCCTTTTGGAACGAGGATTGAGAAATTGCTGCCTCTGCTCCCATAATAGTTGTAGCAATAAAATATCAATACAACTTTCTAAGATGCAGTGGGCCAGAGCAGGCTTTTTCTTCTTTGTTACCACAGAATGCTGAAGTCCTGCAAGAGTACTTCACATACTAATAAATCATATATTAGAGAATAATATTGTATTTTATGCATTTATATATGATATAATAATAGTGTAGGGAACATTCTAATTTCTTCCATATATCTACTGCATTACAGAGTATGCAACTATATTTATACAGAATTAGTTTATAACTAAAATAAATCCTGCCTCTATAAAATGTAATAAATAAAAAGAACATAGTTTGGCTTCTTCCTCTAATTCTTTTTTTTTTTTTTTTGTAAGTTTATTCATTTATTTTTGAGAGAGCAAGAGAGGGCGAGAGAGAGTGCAGGGGAGGGGCAAAGAGAGAAAGGGAGAGACAGAGAGAGAGAGATTGAGAATCCTAAGCAGGCTCCACGCTGTCAACACAGAGCCCAATGCAGGGCTCGAACTCACAAACCATGAGATCATGACCTGAGCTGAAATCCAGAGTTGGGCACTAAACTGACTGAGGCACCCAGGTGCCCCTTCCTCTAATTCTGAACTTCCTTATTTCACAAAAATGCCTGTCCCTATTAGAGTTACTCCTGCACAGGGAGTCTAGTTCACCTTTTGGTTTGAGAGGGGTTCGAAGTGCTCCCTCTAGGGACTTGCAGAATCCGAGGTTTTTCTTCTAATGTTAAGAGGTCTCTGCCTTTATTCTCAGACTCCATTAACCGACCTCTACAGAGCAGCTGAGAAAATTCCTTTTTCTGCAACGGGAGGCCTAGAAATCGCTGTAACTATTTGCCACAGGTTTCTACTACTTTCAAGGCTGGGCTGAGCTACTCTGAGAAATACCAAAAGGCAATGCGTGCATGTGTCTGGCAGAAATATGACTGACTCTTAATCCTGATATCTTCCTACAGCTTTAAGAAGCCGTGTGCTGTTGAGTCCTCTCCTGCCTCCTTTCAAATTAGGCTCCTCTCCCTGTTGAGTTTTATCGCCTCATTAGTTACAAATGAAAACTCAATTTTTTAGGTTTCAAATATGACATTTTAACATGGGAGAGCAATATGAATAAATAAAAATTAAATTATTTTGATACTCGGCATAAAAAATTCTGTCTAAGCTATTTGCCCACTAATGGGCAGGAAGAGAGTGTTCTTACATTTTTAGGACATTATGTAAAATTCTCATAAAGGTAATAAAAGTAGTCGCTTCCACACATCTTAGTAAAATGGAGCTGTACCGCAGCAAATTCGCTCTTGTTTGCTGAAAACTGCCAAAAAGAACTTGAGTTCAGTTCAGGTTACATGCTGAAATCTTCCTCCTATGGATCAAAAGTTTCAACCTGAGTTCCAAGCATTCTCCTGGCTGTATTACTTTTCCTTCAGACTCATCTATAATGTTGACTTTTAAAATGTAGACTCAAGTTGTGCTAAAGACAGATGCTTGCTTTTAGTAAGTAGTAGCAGGCAATTACTTAGTGGATTGTTTTTAAGTTTATCAGATTGTCGGTTGTCTTCTGACTACAACTGGATCAGCTTTCATTCTAGTTTCAGTAGGCATGTACTGGGGTTACCATATCCTTATTGGTGTTTCTCTTCTAGTTGATGCATATTCTGTCTCTCAGCCGCTGAGTCTTCATAATATGGTGTACTACCCTAGGATGACTTCATAACAGATCTCTTCATTCTGCCCTGTATGGTTTACGGGGGAACAGTTTATTATTTTTTAATTTTTAAAATTGATTCATTTGTTTCGAAAGAGAGAGAGTGTGGGTGCACAAGTGGAGAAGGAGCAGAGAGAGAGGGAAAGAGAGAATTCCAAGCAAGTTCCACACTGTCAGCACAGAGCCCAATGCAGGTCTTGAACTCAGGAACCATGAGATCATGACCTGAGCCGAAATGAACAGTCAGTCGCTTAACCAACGGAGCCACCTAGGTGCCCCTGTGGAACAGCTTATTTAAGATAATAATAATAATTCAAACATTAAAGATTAGTGGAGAAGGTAATCTATATGCTCAAAATAATACATATTTATATGTATATGTATTTCAGAGAGCGAAGAAGCAAACAAAAAATCAGAGAAGCAACTATAGCCAGTGTTTTTGCCCATACATACTACTGCTAGAGAAGATTGCCCTCTGCTGTTAAACATTTGTGACTTTCTAGTAGAGATGATTGAATTCTAGTAGCGTTCTTGAAAATTTAGTATTCAGAGATTCTCCCAATAAATAGTGTTCTTCACAAAAGGCACATGTTATTAACACCTGTAAAAATCCTAGATAATGAGTTAAGTCCTTTCTTTAACTTTATAGATAACATGGTCTATGTCCTCTTTTTAGCACCAGCTTTCACTGTGCTCCAAATAATGTAAAGTTCTAATGACATTGGTAAATATCACTAATGGTTAATATTATTTCAAAACCCAATTAATATATTGAACGAAGCTCAAATATATTTCAAGGAAATTTTACTTTTGGCCTTTGTTAGAAGAATCCTCCCATGCTACCAGTCAAGAGGGTAAAAGACCCCAGAATGAATTTGGATAACATCCAAGTTGCTGAGTTTTTTCTCTGATTTTATTGCTGTAAGAATTATGTAATTTCTTGACTTTTGAGAGATGACATGGCCAAAAATTTATAGGTGAAGATATTAATTTCTCACTGGGAAGTCAGGAAATGATAGTTGAACACGTGGAAACAAATCTTTATGCTGCCATGCTGTGATGAATTGGAGATTGATAAAGTTTACTTGGTAATGTGGCAGTAGGGGAATGAAAAACGAGATGTCGGTTCCAATAACAGTTAACTGGAATGATTACAAACGTCTATAATGTCACATTAAAGTTGACACGGTTTTTACTACAACTTGGGATAGAGTCACAGAGTTTGTCCTGTGTTGATTTCAAACTTGAATAGAAGCTTCCAGATCTGATTATTTTGCAATCTTCAGACTCCATGTAAATTTACTGGTCATACCACATGTGTCACGCATCAAATGTGGAAACATCCATAATTATGTCATTTTGTACCACATAGACTGGAATCTCCAATGCACCCATTTCTTCAAAGTTAGAAGAAATGGACAAAATTCTTCTCTCAACTATGTATCTTATAGATGCATTTTGAACCCATTTATTTCCCATTTGTTCCTACCTAAAAAAAGGATATTTCAAAATATGCCTTTTTTTCCCAAAATATTGATTTTCCTTCCTTCAGTAAGGTTCTGTGTAGTGTACTTCACTACATTAAGAAATCTTATCAGGATACTTCTCATTTGCATTTTAACCAAAGATATACCTGATTAATTACATGTAATGATTCCTTTATTTGGGTTCAGGGAACAGAAGAATAACAGTGAATGTTTTATGGTCATATCAAATAAGTGTTAGAGCAAGGACTTAAACTCATGGTTCCTATG
This sequence comes from Leopardus geoffroyi, assembly GCF_018350155.1. NCBI lineage: Eukaryota > Metazoa > Chordata > Mammalia > Carnivora > Felidae > Leopardus > Leopardus geoffroyi. The sequence continues at coordinate 111,946,602 of NC_059336.1, forward strand.
TTATGGTGTTCTAGATTCTGAAAGTCTCTCTATAGTTTTAAATGTAAATTTTCTAGAAAAAATAAATATTTGCGTGACTGGAACTTTATTTCAAATTTAATTTTCAATGGAATGAAAGTTTGCCTTTTCTCTGAGTGCTATTTATTTTTTTCAGTTTGTGTATATTTTCAGTATTTTGTATTTTCTGTGAAGATAAAGATGAGTTGTTATATTTGCTCTTTGAATTAAGTTCAAAATTTGTTATGATTTAACAATAATTTGTTAAATACACATTTTTCAATATCAGAGGAAAAAACTAAAATATGAAAGAAAATCTGTGCCCAGCAATAGCTTACAATTCACTGTGGCAATAGGATAGAATAGAAAAAACAAATATGACTATTAAAATAATAGAGATATGTATATGATTAATTATTAAAAGAAAAATTTAAAGAGGCAGGTTTCAAGGTTTTGTTTCATATTCCAAAAAAAGACTTGATAATGATGCTTTTCCTCCACATTTTTTTAAACACTTAAATTGTTTTATAAGTTTAAGTGGTTTGAACTTTTATATTCATGTATATATAAATAAAATTTAACTTTTTATTTGCTATTAATTCTAAATTTAAAAAAATTAAATTTATTAATTCTAAATTAAATAAAAAAAATTAAATTTATTAATTCTAAATTAAAAAAAACTTTTATATTCATGTATATATAAATAAAATTTAACTTTTTATTTGCTATTAAGTTCTAAATTAAAAAAAATATTTGGGGTTATGTTATTGTTGCGATTGCTTTTAAAGTAGAACTGATGAGGGGTGCCTGGGTGGCTCAGTCAGTTAAGCATCCAATATTGGCTCAGGTCTTGATCTCACAGTTCATGAGTTTGAGCCTCAGGTCAGACTGTGTGCTGACACTCAGAGCCTAGAGCCTGCTTCAGATTCTGTGTCTCCCTCTCTCTCTGCCCCTCCTTACTCATGCTCTGTCACTGTCTCTCTCTCTCTCTCTCTCTCTCTCTCTCAAAAAAAATTTTTTTAATTAAAAAAATAGAACTGATGGAAAACAAAACTCTATTAGAAAATTTGTTAATTATTAAACATAAAAAATAAAACATTGAAAATGCTTCTCTTTGAGATTAAAAATGTTTTATAGTATTTTATATCAATATAGGAGTATGATTTCCTGCTAGGAGAACAGTTCAGCATCAATGTATATTTCTTTTCTTTTCTTTTTTTTTTTTTTTGTCATTTACATTTGAAGTGCTTGAAATCCTCTGTATATAAACAAGTAGATAAAAGTGGCAAGCTATTTGATATTGACAATGTTGTTCAAGTATTTGAACTATTTCTAAATTATATACCAAAAATCATGTACCATTTTTTGATCAACAACTATCTAAATGGTAGTTTATCTGAAAATTTGAATTTTCCTTAAATCAATGAATATGATTAAAGTTAAAGACACTAAAGTTAATTGTTTTATTTATTTCTGTAGATGTATATATTATATATATACATCTTTATTTCTGCAGATGTATATATATAGATAGATGTATATATATATATATATATACACATGCATATGTATGTGTGTGTATATATATATACACACATACATGTATATATATACACATACTTGTATATATATACACATACATATATATATATATACACACATACACGTGTGTGTGTGTGTGTGTGTGTGTGTATGTATATATACATATATATATATATATATATATATATATATATATATATATGGGCTTTACTGAAACTAAATATCCGAGAATAATATCCACTACTTTTTTTAAGGGGTACCTTGTCTATCGAGTTAAAAAGAGGTGAAATAGGCATTTGAAACAACCTCATAAAATTGGAAGTATTTTAGGAGTTTTCCTATTTTCTTTCTTTAATGCTTGTTTATTTTTTTGAGACAGAGAGAGAGAGAGCGAGCAAGCGAGCATGAGCGGGGGAGGGGCTGAGAGAGAGGGAGTCACAGAGTTCAAAGCAGGCTCCAGGCTCTGAGCGGTCAACACAGAGCCCAACGCGGGGCTCGAACCCACGGACCAGGAGATCATGACCTGAGCCAAAGTCAGATGCCCAACCGACTGAGCCACCCAGGTGCCCCATGTGAGGAGTTTTTCAAAGTGACTTGGTCATATATGTTGCCTTCAGGAATAAAATTTAATTTATTTAGTAGATGTTAACAACAGCAACAAAAAAGAAGGAAAGCCTTTAATAAAATATTTCCATATATAAAAAAGAAAAGAAGGGATTTGCTTATAGGAACTTTGAGGATCTCTCTCATAGATGAGCCTTTCTTCTACAGTTGCTGGGAGATGTAATAGGTAATGTCTTGGAAATAGAATTGTCAGTGCCCCCACTATCCCACACTATAGTACTGTATACTTGAATTTGATTTTAAACATTCTAATTGCTTTTTATATTTCCCACTTCATTTACCATGCTTCAACTTGGGCCAGGGAGAATCATGAAACCTTCCAAGAGGGATGATACCCTCATTAAAGGAGGCTTTTCAGACAACAAGACTTAATCTTGTTTGTTTGTTTGTTTGTTTGTTTGTTTTTGACTCTCAATGCACTATAGGAGGATTCTTGATGAGTCTCTTCCTAAAGTCTCTTCCAAAGTAAGAGAAGGCAATTATGAAAAAGATATGTGAATGGACCCACTATAAATCTTACAAGAAAATTCTCATAAGATCAATTTCCATGAAAATTCAAGTACATTATGGATCCAAGCAATGAATCCATAAAATCCTTCCTGCTTCATACACCACCGACCACTACTGATGTAAAACACGCAAATACATATAAAATAAAACCTGATATTAATAATTAAACAATTAATAATCAAATAATATACTAACATAAAATACATAAAAGGAGTGAATCTGAATAGGGTCCGATGTCAATAAAGGCCCCTATAGGGGATATAGGTACTGGATTCTATCTGTAAAGGTGAGTAGGCATTTGGCAGACAAAGAGTTGAGGACAGGGACCTCCAAACTTAGCTAAACACAGCAAAGATTTTTAGAATCAAAACATGTGGCATTTGGTGAGGGGGAGAATGAAGAGAATAATTTAGCTAATGTAAAGAACTTTCTTAGATTAGGCAGGGGTGCCTGGGTGGCTCGGTTGCTTAAATGTCAGACTCTTGATTTTCACTCAGGTCATGATGTCAGGGTTCATGAGATCAAGACCAGCATCCCGCTCTACACTGACACTGCAGAGCCTGCTTGGGATTCCTCTCTCTCCCTCTCTCTGCCCTCCCCCACTCTCTCTCAAAATAAATAAATAAATGTTAAAAAAATAACGTATGCTTAGAGAGGTCCTTTCTACCTTGAGTTTGAGAAGGCAGTGCTTAAATTTTATCATGTAGAAAAATACCTTTCTCAGTATAAACTTTGGCCCACCTGCTTTAGAATCACTGGGAGTACCACTTAAAACTCAACCTTGACCCTGATATCAATCCTACTCAAAAAGATATCTACAGTGTCTTACATATGCATTTAAGTCAAGTACTAGGGACACCTGGGTGGCTCAGTCATTCAAGCGTCCTGCTTCTGCTTAGGTCATGCTCTCCTGGTTCCTGAGTTCCAGCCCCATATCAGGCTCTGCTCTAACAGCACAAAGCCCACTTTGGATCCTCTGTCTTCCTCTCTCTTTTTGCTTCCCCTCCTCACAAATGAATAAACATTAAATTAAGTACTGAGGGGATATTTATGTAGCCTAAAAATAGGGCACCTCTGCTGTATATGTTTAAGAATACTGAGTGAAATGGAGCATGAACAAACATTTATGACACAGAAGTTTTGGAGCTGCATTAACTGAACTAGTAGACTACAGAGAAGTTAGGTCAATCCAAGGAGGTTTATAGTCTGAGACACTATAAAACAATAGTGTCCCTGGTGGAGGGAGGCCATGCTTAGGAAGTAATGAGGTTCCTTGTTTATATGGTCACCAGTTTTATCATAATCTAACTTTATTTCTATTTGAACTTAATCTTGTGGTAAGTTAATCATTCAATTACTCATACATGGGTCTTTTAGATTCCCTGTCATGTTTCTCAAAACAGAAAAAAACAAAACCATCCAATTTCAGTCTAAATACATAGGTGATCTAAAACAAGGCAGAGTATCAGATTAAAGATTATCTTACAGCCTATTATATGTAAGCACTCTACCTTTCTAATAATCTGTAAAAGTAAAATACTTCAGAAAGTATAATGCAACTTGCTTCCCCTGGTATAGTTGAGAAATAAACTATTCATCCTTTCTTCTAAATATGCTACCATGATTTGGCCTTTCACTGACCTTAATTTCTCTCGGAACAGGTTCTTGTGGAAATGCTTCATGTCAGGTTTGCTCAAGGAAGGAGACAAGGAAGAAAAAAAAATTGTAATAAAGGTTTGGTAAGGAACTGACATTAAAATTACCTGTTTCTTCAAAATCTTGATTATTGGCTAGGAAATGAAGAAAAATATTAGAAAAGAATATAAAAGCTGATAGAGAATAAAGAAAGAAAAAAGGATGAAGACTAATTTTCATTCTTCTGATTCCTTATTTTTAACTCAAGGAAAAAAGTAAATTTTCTGTAAAGAAATATGTATTGTATATAAGAATTCATTTCCTCAAAACCCAAGAGCAAATGTGTGCAGATCCTGGAGCACCTGGGTGGCTCAGTTGGTTAAACATCTGCCCTTGGCTCAGGTCATGATCTTGCCATCTGCAAGTTCGAGCCTCACATCTGGCTCTGTACTGACAGCATGGAGCTTGGAGGCTGCTTCCAATTGTGCATCTGCCTCTCTGTCCCTCCCCTGTTCATGCTCTTTCTCTCTCAAAAGTAAATAAACATTAAAAAAAATTTTTTTTTCAACGTTTATTTATTTTTGGGACAGAGAGAGACAAAGCATGAACGGGGGAGGGGCAGAGAGAGAGGGAGACACAGAATTGGAAACAGGCTCCAGGCTCTGAGCCATCAGCCCATAGCCTGACGCGGGGCTGGAACTCACAGACCGCGAGATCGTGACCTGGCTGAAGTCGGACGCTTAACCGACTGCGCCACCCAGGCGCCCCAAAAAAATTTTTAATGTGTACAAATCCTGCCTTATAAATAGCTCAAATATTATCCTTCTTACCAACTTTAAGATTTTTAATTTGATGTATGAACACTGTTGTTATTAGTGGTAGTGGTGGTGAGTTTTTGTTGTTGTTGGTGGTGGTGGTGGTGGTGTTTTATGAGAGTCCCTTTCAATATGCTGCATAAGCACCAAATTCAGCCTGTCACAGTCCTTACAAAGTGCTTCTATTTTACCTGGTAACACTTGACCAAAGGTGTTAAAATGCAACCAGGCATAAAATAATATCCATGTAACTTTTACATAATATAAAACGTTAAGTGACCATGAGAGAGAAAATGGCGCCCCCACGTAAAAGTATTCAAGGAGCACAAGTGGGAAGAGTTTCACCAAATTAGGATCAAAGATTTTTCAGTCCCTTCCCCCATTCTCTTCTTGTTACATGCAGATTTTGTAACCTACATAGAATCATTACTATTAGCATACTGTGGCTAATTACAGGATTCTAAATACAGTGGAGGAAGTAGGCTTTTCTTATTTATCTGGAAAGATAAAAAAGGAAGGAAAAAAAAAACTGTTACACTTCCTATGTAGTACAATGACAGAGCATCCAGAGATAGAAGAACATCAAAAAGGGTCAGTTTTTACTCCCACTTTGTCTTTTTGTATTATATGGCTTAGTTGTGATAAAGAGTTAGGAATAGTCAGGCCATGCCTAATGGGACTCTGAGGCTTACACCTGAGGAGGGTGCCACTGACTCAAAATAGTGATTCCAAACACATGTGATATTAAAATGTGTATCAGATTGGGGTGAGGGTTTCTGTCTCCAAAGATTCTACCAGGGGATAGCACATGGCAACAGAAGTCTCTATTATGTGGTGAAAATACTCATAGTAAGAGTTTTAATGTTCAAGATCCATAGTAGATGGAATGCAATCCCAGGATGTTGAAATACAAGAAACTGGTGGCTGGGGAAAGGGACTGGTGTGGCCAACGCAAAGTTACCATCCCCCAGGCAGGAGGCTAGCAGAACTCACTTGTACCTGGGAACCAGGCTGGGAGATGTCAGGGGATAAATATTATGTCTTACTCTGCTTTAGATCCCCAGTACCTGCAACACAGTAGTCCCTGTCAAATATTTGAAAGAATAGGTGATAAAATAAATAAAGACAGACATAGTCCAGTTCACATACGAGTGGTTTACAACAAAAGCTGAAGACTACTGTGTATGTTCATGGTCCGGTCTTATCCAGGCACAGTGTGGGAATTAGACCCAGTGACTGAAGGCAAAAAAGATAAATTTCAGAATCCACTGATTTGTTAGACTGAGCTTCCATGAGTATCTCCTACTTCAGCCAGTATCCAGAGCTAAAGTCCTCGTCTGCAACAGATGTACTAATTGGAGAATCGTGAACTTATATAGATATACCAAATTCTGGGTCCTTCATGAATTTACTCTAATATATACTCAAGTATCTGGACTTTCTAGATCCATGTAGCTGTCAATCAATGTGCATCCATTGGTCCTGCTAGAAATAAATATATTTGTGCAAATAATTAAGAAAGGATTTCCTTCAGAAAAAAAGGAAATCGCCTTATACTTAAGTCTTTGTAAAATCTCTCATAGGATAGAGAGCTTTCTGAATTGGCTTATTTCAAACAACACACTACTGTTGGAGGAAGACCCTGCAGGCCCCTTTCCACACAAAGTGTGGTCCTCAGAGCCCAGTATCAGCATCAGCTGGGAAATGCAGAGTATTAGGCCTTCTCCATCCTTACAGAATGAGAATTTGCATTTTAATGAGATCCTTAGGAAATTTGCATGCACATTAAACTTTGAGAAGGAAAGGCAATATTAAGCTTAGATGTTTATAGTAGTATTCTGTCTAAATCAAGTAGGAGGCAAAGAAATGAAAATGGAGATGAAGTTTATTTCATTTTCCTTAGGGTTATGACTACACAATTGAAAACCTTGGCGTGTGTATGTGTGTGTGTGTGTAGACATGTGTGTATTTTGTTCTCTTAAGAGTCATGTGTGGATAAAATAAATAAGAGTGAAACCTGATGAGTAAAGAAATGACACCTCTTCAGTGTAGTGAAAATAAGGAGAGTAGAAGGGCTACAATTTATTAGACATTCAGCAGATGCGACCTCTATCTCAAGCAGGCCACTGGTACAGCCCATTGAAACTGGAGTCATCTAAGGATGTAGTCCCAGATTTTTCAAGATATGGAAATAAATTTGTGCAAAGTTACCCAGTTGTAAGCATTAAAATCTAATTAGATTTTATTTAAAAGAAAGGGAAAAACAAAACAAAAACAAAAAAACAAAAACAATGCTGTCTGAGCCAATACTTTGTGCAACAATAATCATAGATCTAGTGTGTAGATTGCCATTCATGACCTGTTTCCATATCACTGAGACAAGACCAAATATAAATGCATACTCATTTGAATATCCAGGCAATGTAATGGTTTGGTAACGATTTGCCTAGATTAATTTAAGCCTGATCTTAATTAAAATAGTATCCCTGCCTAGTCCTGAGGAGCCCAAATCTGAAGGGTTTGGTGTCTATAAGCATCACATTGACATCTGCAAGCCCTATTTCACAAATGTTTGATGTATACTTAAAACATGCATTGCCATTCATATTTCTGTGAAACTAAGTGTTTGGACAAAAGAATTTAAGAACTCCTAAATGCCATTTATTGAGAGCTTCTTATATGTTCATCACTCTTTTACTACTTTATACACCCATTTAGTACAGAACAATCCTAAGTAGTAGTGTTTTCTCTATATCACATTTAATGGAATCAAGAAAAAAGCACTGGAAAAAAAGACTTCCTTTCCATGACTCCCAGTAAGGTAATTGTCTCCAGACTGTATAGGTGGTTTCTAATTCCCAGAGGCCACCTCCCAAGCTGGCCAGCCCCAGCTTAAGCTCTAGAGCCAGGCAAATCTCTTCTGCAGCAATATCACTGGCTTTCAGATTTTTTCCTTACCTCTTGTCCTGCAGTCAATACATCTGTTGTTTCTTTCCATTTTACTTTGTATGGTCATCCTGTCTGCTAACCTACATTAATGACAACCATAAGCTTTCTTCTACTTCCAAGTGTAATATGAAAATGTAACATGAAAATGGTTGTATTTCAAAAATGAATACATGGAATAAATGAATGATGAATGGCAAGATAGATAGATAAATAGATATTAAAGACCTATGACAGAAGTGTGGAGAAAGTATTGGCTTTTTTTTTGACAGTGGGGACATTTTGTATACCCCCTCATTATACCCACTCATTACGTCTCATTGTGTTTTACATATAGGACTAGCTGTTACCATAGATGTCCTTGCTTTTAGAAAGGAGCATTCTATACAGATTGTTTCCTTTGAATATTCATCAAATAAAGCAAAGAATTGGGTATTTTTATCCCATTCAGTCTTTAATGGATGATAAGAATCAAAGCAACTCATCTAATTGCAATTTACCTACTATGAGATGATTGTCAAAACGGTTATTACAAAGCAAAATGAACCAATTTAGTGAACAATAACAGCATCCAATACTGTTGAGAATGCGGAGTAACAGGGACTGTCTTCTTTGCTGGTAGGAATTAAATTGGGTAGATCAACCATGAAAGACAGATTGGTGGTTTCTTGCAAAACTAAACATGCTCTTACCACACAATCCAGCAATGGTGTTCCTGAGTATTTACCCAAAGGAGCTGATAACTTATGTCTGCACAAAAACCTGCACATGGATGTTTAGAGCAAATGTATCCATAATTACCAAACCTTAGAAGGAACCAAGATGTCTCTCAGTAAGTGAATGGGTAAGCTGTGGTACATTCAGACAATGGACCATTATTCAGAGTTTAAAAGAAACGAGACACCAAGCCATGAAAAGACATGGAAGAAACTTAAAGGCATATTATTTATTGAAAGAAGCCAATCTGAAAAAGCCAAGTACACAATGATTTCTATTATCTGACCTTCTAAAAAAAAAGGCAAAACTTTGGAGACAGTGAACAGGTCAGTGGTTGCCAGGTGGACACAGGGGAAAATGAATAGGTGGAATATACAACACTTTTAGGGCAATGAAAATGCTACATCTGATGGAGTCAGGCCATTATACATTTGTCCAGACCCAGGGAATAATCAACATGAAGAGTGAATTCTAATTAAACTATGGTCATTGGGTGATCATGATGTACCAGTCCAGGTTCATCAGTGTAACAGATATACCACTGTTGCATGGGGGATGTTGATACTGGGGAAGGCTAGGGATGTGTGTGGGGCAGGGGAGATATGGGAAATCCCTGTATCTTCCCCTCAATTTTGCTGTGAACATAAAACTGCTCTACAAAACATAAGATCTTTAAGTTAGTTGTCATGTGAAGAATCAGGACAGTGTGAGAAGAGAGAAATGGAAAACAACCATTTTTCCAAAGAAAAGCAATTATTAGGTGCCAACCCTGAGAGGACTCAGATGTTTGAACAAAGATTGTTCACAATTGTAACTATGCTCCATAAGCTAATAGTATGCTCTTGAAATTGATGACGGAATAGACATTATCAGGGAGAAACAGAAACTATGAAAGGAACCCAATGTTAGTTTTGGTATGAAAAATAAAATACCTCAAATAACAAAAATTCATTGGATGGCTCCAATAGCACAATAGAAAAGACAGGACAAAGAGTGATTTGAGGACAGAGAAGCAGAAATTATCCCATCTGAAGCACAGAGAAAATAAAATTCAAAAAACAAAAGAACAAAGAAGTCAAGAGTCTTGAATCTGGTGGGACAACATAGAGAGATCTAACATTCATTCATGTCAATGGAGTCTCAGAAGGAAAGGAGATGAAGAATGCTTCGAATAATGTATTTGAAAAAACAATAGCCCTAAATACCAAAATTTGCTGAAAGGCATATTTGTAGTTTGAAGAAGCTCAACCAACTCCACAAAGAAAAACTCAAGATGATCATGATCAGACAATATTACCAAAGCACTGAAAACCAAAATGAAGAAAAGCCAGAGAAAAACATTACACATAACATAGAAAGAAACAAAAAAGTTAAATAACTGGATTTCTTACCAGTAACTGTTATTGGAAGAGGTCATCAAGAGGACATGACCGCTAGTTGACCCTTGAGCTACAAGGGGCAATTCATTGAAGACCCCTCACCCCTCACCTCTCCTTGGAATATGGATTTGGTCCACCATTCCCACACCTGGAGCTATTTTAAAGGTCGAAGCCTTGAGAGAGCCATGTGGTATTGAGATCAGATGAACCTTGTTAAGACCTCTATATAAACGTAAAGGGTGTGACGAGGCACAGAGATTTACTTGTCCTGAGGGTGCCTGAGGCGAGTGTTGTTTGTGTAAGTTTCTTTGCACAGGTAGGCCAGCCACCTACCTATCTGGAACCCTTTGCCTCCTCCTTCAGTCTCTCTGCCTTCCAGGCACAGGGGCCAGTCTGCAAACCAGCAACCATGGAGGTGAGAAGAGTGGAACATCTAAAAAGTGCTGAAGGAAGAGAACTGTCGGTCTGGAATTCTATAGCTGACAAAAATGTTCTTTCCAAAGGAGACCAAATGAAGTCTTTCTAAGTGAAGGAAAACTATGATAGTTTTCCAATAGCAAGCATGCGCTCAAAGAAATGCTAAAGCAAGTTTTTCAGGTTGGAAAGAAATAATAGCAGAAGGAAACTTGGAACGTCAGGAATAAAGGAGAAACAAGAAAAGTGGTAAATATCTGGGTAAGTTTAGTGTTTTCTTCATTTTGAGAAAACATCTATGCCTGTTGAAAACATGACATATAACACTTCTAGTGGAACTATCATGATTACAGATCCAATACAGGTGAAGTTATAACCTAATTGAGGGCAAACTCGCTACATCGTTCTAAGGCTTCTTTACTTGGTATGGGATAAAATTAACTTCAAGTAGCCTGAAAAGTTACGTATATATTTTGTAATCCCTAAAACCACTAAAAGCAATACAAAGAAATATGGCCCAAAGCCAAGAAATGAGTTAAAATAAAATACTGTATGAATTGTTGATATAATCTAAAAGAAAATAAGATCCTTTAATTCATATATTTGCAGATACATTAATAGATATATTTGAACAGAGACTTTCTAAGAGGAGTGTGTGTTATGCAACATTTCCAAAATTGATCGTGTTAAGTAAAAGTTTAGAGGATTCTATACTTAAGTATTATTACTTGTTCAGGAGCAAAATGGGTTACATGAAATACTTGGTTCTATGGAAAGGACAAGAGCTGAGTTTTCAGTTTTTTTGTTTTGGGGGGGTTGTTTTGTTTTTGGCTTTACATGTTCTCAAATGGGGGTAGGATGAAATGATTACAAAGAGTTGGCACAGAATTTACTTCGTTGGTATTGATACATAGATATGTGGCTTTTGTGTTCCAGAAGTTTTTCTCTGTGAGTACAAATGATAAAGCTCTAAGACATTAAATTGTAGAAACAGGAGATGATGAATATACCTATACACAGGTTTAAAATCAAATAGGTAGCTGATAACTTATGTGAAGAAAATAAAATTGGAAAGTGATATTGGATGGGTAACCCGTGATATTAGAAATAAATAAGGAAAAAAGTAGCCATGTAAAAAACTAAGGGAAACTACAAAAAGACACTAAAGAAACTACAAAAATTAGTGTGATAGAGCAGTAAAAGGAAAAGATAGGGAAAAATGGCCACCGAGGTAGGAAAATTTATTACCAAAACCACCAAAATTATTTCAAGAATGGAGTGGTTACACATCTCAAATGCTGCTGGTAGAATCCCTAAGAAGATACCAGGGGATTTTTTTTTTTCATTGGCTTCAGTACAGGATAATCATTGGTAACCTTGAAAAGAGCTCTCCTTAAAATTTCAGGTACGAAAGCTTGGTTAAAGTTGGCTGAGGAGCACCTAGGAGATGAATGAATGAATAAGCCGAGAATATTTCTCGAAGCACTTTATTATGAGGGTAAACTGAACTAGAAAATTAGCCAGATAGCGATATGTTGGCATAATATATATTTATATTTTTAATGCAAACCTGTTATTAATCTGATGGGACACATCTCGCGGTAGTGAGAGATGGAATTGAGGATCACAGCCAAGAGGATATTGGCAAGAACAAAGTCATAAGTGGTATGGGTTCAGAAAAGTAGGAGGGTCAGAGGGAGAAGAGTAAAACCAGGGTGCGGATATGGCTCTAGGTACAGGTAGTTTGAAGTGTCTGCATGTGCTAAGTTCTATCAGTCAAGGTGCTCGGTTGCAAATCAGAAACCAACTCTGACTTAAGGAACTAAAAAAAAAAAATAATAATAAAATTGTATCTGGATCAAGTAGCTCAAGATAATGAGTCATGGTGAACTGAGTCTACAGCTATGCAGGCAAGTAGAATACCTGGAAAAAAAATAGCAGAATTGACCCAGGGAGAATGTTGCTATTTGCAAATGATACCAAATATATTCAACAGAGATAAAATTAAATATTACAGGCTTCCATAGCACTTCTGAAACTTTGGCATGAATTTCCCTATTGGCACCAGTCACTCTTTACCTAACTTTTACCTACCACTGAGAGTTCTCAGTTAGACCCTTAATCTGAAATGGGGACATTTGACGAATCAAAAAACACATGCTAAGCATAGAGGGTGTGATGTGGATGTGTTTGTTTCAAAATTGGACTGTAGAGTTTAACCGAACTAAAAAATGTGTACTCCTGAGAACTTGATTATTACTACATTAAGAAGACCACTCTCCAGAACTAGCCACCAAAAATACTTAAAAATGTCTTTACCAAATAACATACTACACAATGTTGAACTTTTGAAATTTTGAATGTGGCAAACTTAGTATTCTACCTCTTCAGTACTACACCTGGAGAACTAGCCAATGAAATGAGTAAGTAAAAAGGAATAAAATACTCAAAGATTCAAAATGTGGAAAAAAAAGACCTCACTTGCAGATAAGATTGCAATGCCTAGAAAAGACTAAAAATGAACTGATAAATTTGACAATTCTGATGATTTATTCAATTAAAATAAGTACATAGAAATCATTGATTCCTGAATATTAACCAAAAAAAAATCTGTATAATCATGAAAATAATATGGTACCAAGAAATAAACCTAAGAAAATGTGCATAGAAGTTTTCAATAAGTGTTAAAAAAAAATGGACAGATGGATTGTTTTTATGGATTGGAGGCATTAGTGCTATAAATACCAATTGTATCCAAACTAACTTTTGGATTCAGTAAAACCTCAATCAAAATTCCCACAAGATATAAAACTATTCTGAAGAGAGTGTATACATTTTTGATGATCAAGAATGCTCAAAGTAATCTTTAAGGGGAAGAACCCAGCTAAAATATTCATACATTCAGTTCTTAATATCTATATACTGTGGTGAAAACAGTTCAGTATTGTTAAAAATGATCCATTTGCCTATCAGTGTGCAAAATAAACCAGAAAACAATTTACACATATATGGACATCCTGTATACAAGCTAGAGTTTTATATAACCTATCATCCACTAACTCTACCAGTTACAACCTTAAAATTGTACCTAGTAAGAAGATACATGGATGATGATACCAGGTTTATTCATAAGAGTCCCCTGGGGCGCCTGGGTGGCGCAGTCGGTTAAGCGTCCGACTTCAGCCAGGTCACGATCTCGCGGTCCGTGAGTTCGAGCCCCGCGTCAGGCTCTGGGCTGATGGCTCAGAGCCTGGAGCCTGTTTCCGATTCTGTGTCTCCCTCTCTCTGTGCCCCTCCCCCATTCATGCTCTGTCTCTCTCTGTCCCAAAAATAAATAAACGTTGACAAAAAAAAAAATTTAAAAAAAAAAAAAAAGAGTCCCAACCTGAACATTTTTGAACTGGGTATCAATGGCAGCATTCTTAGTAAAAGGTGGTGTATGAGAATACTATACACCAATAAAAATACTTTACAACAATGAACATGGACTACAGTTTCAAGAACCCATACATATAAAACCTACTAATATTGGAAAATGTAATCTTCAAGAATACATTTAGTAAAGCTAGGTAACAGGTACAATTATGTTTTACAAATCTGATCTTTCAGGGTTAGGTAGAGAAATAACATGAAGGAATGCACTAGAAGATTTTGTTTGTGTGAGTATATTGGTTAATTTTATGTGCCAGCTTGCAAGGGCCATGGAGTGCCCAGATATCCAGTTAAACATCATTCTGGGTGTATCTGTGAAGGTGTTTCTGGATGAGATTGACACTTGAATTTGTAGACTGAATAGAGTAGATTGCTCTCCCTAATGTGGGTTGATCCCATCTGTTAAAGGCTTGAATAGAAAAAAAAAATGCCATCTTCAGTGAGTGAGATGAAAACTCTCCTGCCTGAATTCTTTTGATCTGGAATATGTTTTTGTTTTGTTTTTCCCCCTGTCTTCAGTCTAAAGTTGAAACATTATCTCTTTCTAGATTTCACGCCTGCTCCTCTAAAGACCAGAACCCCTCCATTAGCTCTCCTAGATACCCAGCCTGTCCACTGCAGATCTTGGAACTCATCAGTGTCCATAATGTTGTAAGTAAAGTAACTTTATTTTTTATATAAATAATCTCTCTTCATATATATAAACACATACACACACAGTTTGGTTTCTCTGGAGATTTTAACTTAGGGGTACTTATAATGATTTTTACTTCATGATCATTCTTCAAAATCTACGTGCTTTACCCTTGGTTCTGTATTATGCATTCCTCAAAAAAAACTAAAATACATAAGCAAAGTGAGCAGTTGCCAATCTCTCTCCAGAAGTCTACTTAGGGAATTTTTATCCCCTTTTTCTTGGTGTCTCCTGTGTAATCCACCTTTGAATTTTGGTACAAAAATGGCTATCCCTTAAATAAAACATTCCCTAGAAAGGAAGCTTTAAGTTCTCACCAAATAGTTTAATGAAGTTCTCCATTTTTTACTTCCATTTTTAACTTCCATTTTTATCTCCACTAATTTAGGTAGTGAGTTTTAATTCTGGCAAAAGATTGGCATGTGAATTTTGGCTTTGGGGGTAGGTTTCCCTTAGGTTTCAAATGTGGGTGGGAGAAGGGTAGAAAGCCATCAAAAGAGTTTAACATTGGCGTAAGGTAAGATCAAAATTCCGGAGAGGAACACATTTCTCAGGCATTAGTTGGCTCGATAAATACAGTTCAGCTGGTAAATCCACCATCTGTCTTGAAAGCTCAGTGGGCATAAAGATGTTCCAATTATTACAGGGACCTCAGGGCATCGCTAAGTTCCTGTAGCTATGCAACTTTGTGTTTGTGATAGACTTCTGAAGAGAAGATAAATAACTACCATCATATTCTCCAGGCACCTCAGAACCATCATTATGGGTTGCTAGTCCCATATTTCCATAATGTTGTGGGTATTAGTTAATTCTTAGTATTCTTAAATACTGTATTAGAATTAACAATAGAATGTTGGCTTAGGACTGATAATAGTGAAAGATTACAGTGCCAATTATAGGGACTTGACAAATCCTGTTAGAATTTATATGCCTCAGAAGTGATGATAGTGGAGTTGCTGTACTCCTGTGAGGTGTGTTTATAAGCAATCAGGATCATCATATGTTTGACGTGTATGTGGAATTTAGTAAAGAGTATAAAAAAACAGCTAATTTGGTTTCTATTACATTATTTCTTGGTTCATAGGATAAATGATGACAGAGAGTGAAAAACAAATGCTTCAAATTACTAAATGATCTCTTTGTTACCTGACATATGTCATGTGGCTTCCCAGAGTGCCACTTTGTTTCTAAAAGAATCCTAAAGCACAGAAATAACTGCCTCAGTAATTGGAAATGCATATTATATCTACTATGTTCTATGAAATAACAAGATGTAGTTGAATGATAAAAAATACGTAGAAAGGTTCTATAAGGTATACAATTCTATAAAAACCAAGGTAGTCTAGCTCATTCTTCTGGTTTATTAAATATTTCCTCCCAGTAAATTGCACTTTTATATAATATAAAAACTATAATGAAATGCATGTTTTACTAAAATACACCTGATTCTAAAGGAATACTGAAATTTTCATGTCCTATGTAGCATCATTGTGTGTGTGTGTGTGTGTGTATTGTATGTACCCACAAGCACATGTACATACATACACATAGGAAGATAAAGGTATTTAAGCTAAAAAGAACAAAAATATGTTCACACATATGTATATGTATGTGTATGTATAATCACTATTATCCATATAGAAGTGGATAAACTCTAAATTTCAAATAGAGTATTGGAAATTATGGAATACTCCCTTGTAAGCATTAATAACGTTAGTGACTTAATGTCCAGTTATGTGGGAGGTAATCAAATGTTTTCAAAGAATTAATATTAAAGAAAATGAGCTTTATTTTAAAAATACACAACAATCATTTTGGGATAACTTTGTGAAAATTACAGTATCAATATTTCGGATGAACTGTATTTGCATATAGAAGTTTCTCCTGTCTTAAATGGAGAGATAATAGGTGATTCTTCCACACTCCAGAATGCTCAAGGAAACTGTATATAGTGTGTGTCAGACCTCAGGTGTGTATATAGGGATTTAAAAACATGTAAATTTAAGACTTCTAGTGTACTAAAGCTTACTGTTGGACTTTCTTTGTTTTGCCTTGAAATGTTCTTTATTAGACATCTAAATGCTCAAAGAAGGAAAACCTGTACACCTCAATTTGATAGCATTTTTTCATTTTGAATGAACCTGAAAATAGTGAAAAACTGCCTTTTAATGTTAACAAATTGTTCATATTTTATTTAAATGAAAATAATTAAAATGAGTTAAATGGGCTTTTCCTGACTGTGTCAGGCACCATGATATTCATTTCATTTTTATATAAATAAATCATTAAAGACTGAATCCTGTATAAAATCTAAAATGGTAGTAAAATAAAACTGAGATAGTAGTAAACTAATCAGTAAAGGTTCTGGACAGAATGTTTTAATTTTGTAATTAGGCAATTTTTGTTAGCAAGGAATGATTTCAAAGAACTATTACACGTCTGTAGAGTTGAGCATAACCATAACCATACTGGTACCAACATTCTTCAGGCCAATAAAATGGAACTAGAAAGGAGGACACAATCCAAAGAAAAGCTGTATTTACAAGTTTGTTAACATTCAAACCTTTAACAAAAAGAACACTTAAATTTCTTTGAAGTGGAATAAGATTTTTCTTAAAAACAATCAAAATAGGTTCTACACCTACAAAGCAGATTATCAGTCTTGGCTATCCATTGTCCTGTGATAACAACAATTGTTACATAAACTTTTTCCAGGTAATGGATTGCTCATAGCGAAGGTGAGTTTGATATCATCCATCTTCAAGTATGGATAGACCTGGCAGTGGCATTGAAGTATTTTATTCTTGCGATTCTAAGTACGCAGGAGATAATTCCTCTGTATAGGAGACCTAGATGGCAGAAATGGAATGGGATGGGGGATATCTTTATTTTCATCTAAGATAGAAACTTACGACATAGAATGTCACAAATCATAATTAGAAACCTAGATGATTAACAGTGTTGCAGTAAATTAAATGTTCCTAAATATATCAGGCCTGTAACTTTTAAAACCTCTTCATTGTGAAAGTTAATATTCAATAGCTCTGTATTTTAAGTAATTTTTTTTATTTTTGCAAGGAAAAGTTTAAGCAAAATGTAAAAAAAAAAAAATACTTAATAGGGTAAATGAGGAATAAACTGAGTAAATTTAGACAAAGAAATAAAATGTGTACTCCAGACAGTCATCTTGAATGGGAGAATTTGCGGGTCATGATCTCATGGCCCTGAGATTGGGCCCCACATAGGGCCCTGTGCTGTGTGTGGAGCCTGCTTAAGATTCTCTCTCTTCTGTTGGCTTTGCCCACCCTCCCCCCCAACCCCGCTTCCCTCCCCAGGCTTACACTCTGGCACATGTACTCTCTCAAAAAAAAAAATTGTTGAACTTGCTCTAATATTGATCATATTTCAACATCCTTAGTAAATATTTTAAAAATTAGTTATGTATGCCATGTAAAGTTGGAAAGAATTTTGAAGCCAATTTGTTGCCGAAGTCCACAATGTCGTATAACCCTTTTCTCCCTTAGATGGTGTGAAATTGTTTATCAGTTCTGCCTCCTCAGATTCTCATTTTAATTTGTTCTCCATCTCCATCTATGTTCTTCCACCAAAAGCACTTTTCAGATGCTTGATTGACATGACTTGTTTAGATGCTTGTAATGTGGGTGTTAAGTGCTTGTAGTGTGGGTGTAGGAATGTGCATTCTAATAGATGAAAGTAGCATGTCCCATCCCCAGAGATGCAGCATTTCTTAAACAGGTCAAACATCTTAAGGACTGAAGCCATGGAATGTTAATGATTGCTTCATAATACTCTACAACGTGGGAAAGCAAGTCGGATGAAATGGTGGCATCAGGGGCCTCTTGGTCCCTGAAATTGAACCACTTAGTAAATAACATCTGAGTGCAGCTAAGAGATTTAACTACTACCATTTCAGATCCAATATTGATACTACCTAGCAAAAAATCACTTCTTAAATAGAGCTACTCTGAGTCAACTTTACTCATAATAACCATTCTAAACAATACACTGACACTTAGGATTACATGGAAAAACCAAGAATGGTCCTAGTAGCCATATACAGTAAACCCTTGGATTGCGAGTAACTTGTTCTGCTGGTGTTCTGCAAGATGAGCAAACATGTCTAATAAATTTTAACTTGATAAGTGATGTCTTGCAATACGAGTAGTCCATGACACAATGTCACGTGACCACAACTGGGCCAATAGTTCTTGAAATAACGCTTGAATATACAAGTGCTTTGGATTACAAGTATGTTTCTGGGATGAATTATGCTTGCAAACCAAGGTTTTTAAAATGCTACTCGCCTAATTCTGAACTGCAGCCAGAATTGAGATCTGTTAGTGTTCAGCCTATTTTGAGCTTGTAGTCTGGTCTAGTTTGGGGTCTAATTGACTGGCATTTTTACCATCAAACTGCTTTGGTTCATGGTGTGCTATCTTTAAAACTCTTCCTTTAAACAATACTGCAAATTGGCTTTGCTTGATCACAATTCTCATTGAGCATAATTAGCTCTAAATGACTTTTGATGATTTCCAAAATTTAAATTCATCCTTCAGTGGTAAAGACTTGATATTCTAGACCTAAAAAGGAAGGAGCAATCTCCAAAAGCACTTCTGAACCTTGTGTTCCAAGGTAGCTGTATGAAATGGACCAGTATTTGGGGAAATGCTCAAGTTCTAATATATTCTTACAATGCTTTCCTTGGGGGCACCTGGAGCATGCTTCAGGATCTGTGTCTCTCTTTCTGCGCCTCCCCCACTCATGCTCTCTGTCTCTCAAAAATAAACAATAAAAATAAAAAAAATGTTCTCCTTATTTTATAGTGATGACTAATAGGAAGGGAAGTATGAATTTAATTGCTCACACACATTTCTAGTAATAGTGGAAATATTTTGTATATTAAAAGTGAGCAGTTCAATTCTCCTAAATGAGAATTGCTAAAATTTCATCTAGATGGAGTATATATTTACTGTTTGTGTGCATGTTGGTTTTTAAATAAAAGCCTTAAAATGGACTGGAGCATAGGAGATTTTAAGGGACATGTTTAGCATACATAAAAAAAAAAAAAGATT
This sequence comes from Leopardus geoffroyi, assembly GCF_018350155.1. Classification (NCBI taxonomy): domain Eukaryota; kingdom Metazoa; phylum Chordata; class Mammalia; order Carnivora; family Felidae; genus Leopardus; species Leopardus geoffroyi. Next base: position 111,966,400 of record NC_059336.1, read on the forward strand.
TAAGAACTTTAACATCTTTAAGCTTAATTGAAAACACTTTTTATCTTGGGTTGAAAATGATCTTTGAGTTTCCCTATTTCACAATTGGAGATTTTTAAAGAAATACAAGATTTTTTTTAATATATGGAACTATTGCAATTGTAATATCTTGACAGGAAGAGACCATAAGCAACTAGCTATGTAAAATGAACCAAATTGACCTCTCCTATAAGACGAAACATGTACACTTCTGCAAGGGAAATAGACAAACTCCCATCAGAAACAGAGGCAGTACCTCTCAGTGGCACATCTGTCCATAGAGCTGCTAGGAAGGGGTGACAGCTGCCTATGAGAGCATCAACACAAGATCTGTCCTAGCTATGTCATTGTCCTTTGAAACCTGTAACTAAATAACTTCTGTTGATGAACAACTCTGACCAACAACCTATGCATCCTTACCCTTGATAGGAAATGCTTAGGGCCTTCCAAGCCAAACTTGGCATCAGGAAAACCATATCCTCTAGAGCAAAAAGAGTAGTTGGTGCTCTTGAACAAGACCACTGCCTTCAGTTTTGTAGAATTACAGGAAGTCCATTTTATCATAATATATAATTGTAACTGAATGCTGATTCCGTGTATGGTCCAATGATCTTAATCCACTTGTCCACATAGATCTTTTCTACATAGACCTGGACATTTTTAATCCTACTTGAAACTTCATCTGCAACTTGAATATTAATACTTCTTGATAACTGTTTAGGTCTCAAAACATCCTATCAGGCAACTTAAGTGCTATTTGTGCTATTTTAAAAGTGATTGTACAGATGTGAATAATGGATGACAGTAAAATAGAACAATATCTCAAGTTGGTGATCTATACCAAATCAGGTTTAGTAGTCAGTTTTTTTTCTTTCTTTGAAAAATATATCTTGTAATATCGTAAAATAAAGAGTTTTACCACTAGAAAATTAAGGTAATGTTGGAGGTATAACAGGCATTAGTTTTTAATAGGGAATATTAGGGTAGTGATTATAGAACCTCATGTTCCTTTTACTCATCTTGTTATCCATACATATTTCAGACTTTCAAAATGATTGAAGAAAATCGATGACCTATTTTTACTGGTAATTCTTCATGGAAAAAAAAAAAACTCAATCCAAAGTATAAGTTGTACAGAATGGAAGTCCAATATTCTTAGACCTAATTTAGCAGTCTTGTTAACAAATGAAGAGATAAGATTGTTAAATCTGAATTACTTTGTTTAAATCAGGGATTCATAATCTGTGAGGAATAGTGAAAGAACTTGAGTCCTAGAAAAACAAATTTTGTGAATGCCTGTTTTAAATGCACATGTCTGCATTTACGGGTGTTCACTTTCTGGTAAGGGACTTTGTTAAACTTCTAGGTGTAGATTTGACCCAGGAAGGACTAAGAAATACTGACCTTCTCTCATGCTTGGCTCTACAATATGGGGCCTTCCTACAAGAGCTATAATGGAAGAGAAAATGTCTTCTTCATACTTGGTCTACTGGTCTTAGTTAGGATGACCATATATTCTAGTTTATCCAAACTGTCCCAGTTGAAACTGCAATGCCTTCCTAACTATTGGGTGGAGGATTTCTTTGTTCTTCAAAGTGTCCCAGTTTGGAAAATAATTTATGCCGTCATTCCCCTAAACACAGTCTGAAACTAATTGTCTGCAATCTAATTTCAGCTCTACCGCTGGCTAATTTTGTGACCTGGCACAGCTTAAATACTCCATTTCTTCTGCTGTAAAACAAAGTTATTATATTCACTACTATCTGCTTTCTAGGGCTGCAGTAGTGGTACGTGGGTTAAGGTTGTTGAAATTTCGAGAACAGGAATTATACACATATGTAAAGGAACAGTTTTTTTTAATTGAATTATATTTTAAATTTATATTGAATCCTAGTTGGCACACAGGTTCTGTTAGTTTCAGGTGTACAACATAGTGATTTGAGAACTCTGTATCTTACGCTGTGCTCACCATGAGTGTAGTTACCATCTCTCACCATACACTATTACAGTATCATTTACTACGTTCCGTGTGTTGTACCCTTATTCCCATGACTTACTCATTCCATAACTGGAAGCTTGTATTTCCCACTCCCCTTGAATGAAAGAGATGCTCTTTAAAGCCTGACTCCTCCTCAGGAATGTTTGAATTTCATCAGTGATGGAAAAAAATCCTTAATATACTATAGAGAAATGTGCTCAGAAGAAATTTGGAAATACCCAGAGAATTCTAACCACTACAATAAGCCAGCCACAGTGGGAATCAACCTTAATTGAGATATCACTGACATGTAACATTGTATATGTTTAAGGTATACAATATACTTGGATATAAATCAAAGGTGGTAAAATGTTTACCACAAAATGTTAACATTTTATCACCTCATATAATTAGGAATTATGTCAATTACATCTCAACAAAACTGGAAAAAATTAGCTGACACATAGTGGACCCCTAATAAATGTATGTTGGGGAAAGTAGGGGAGGGTAGGTTTTGAGGCTGACTACTCAGAGTAGGAAGCAATCCTACTTCGAGTATAAGCAGACAGGAAGTTCTTGGGAAGACAAAAATATGCCCCCTACCCCAAACTCTTTCATTTGACTATGGAATTGCATTTTTTGATCTCCTTTAAGGAGCTATAGTGAATGCCTCCTAATTTAGCAATAACCTCAGCAAAGCAAAACAAAACTGAAGCTAGGACTGGTTTTGTGACCCGAAGTCCATAAAACTGTTGGCAGCTTCTTCTATCTTCTTAATTAATTCGGCTTTTTTAAGTTACCATTGAACCTTGTGAAAATAGCATTCATAAGAACATTTTAAACTTATGTAGTCTTTTATTAGAATACTCCTAGCCATTTTAGATGTAAGGCAGATTAAGTATCTTTCCCTCCATTTAAATGGAACTAGCCTCTCCAAAGTAATTCATCAGAAGTCTGCAAAATTTTGATCACCTGTTTAAGAAAACATTTTAAAAAGTTATAAACTATAAATGTTTATTACTTAGAAACTGCATGTTCTATCAGTAACAATATTGAATGTTAAAACTAAATGTTCTTATTGATAAATATTCATAGAAAATTTATTTTCTCGATTTTTTTACCCATCATGTTTCAATTTCCTCATCTGGAATGAGGCATCTGTACTGTAGGATTCTTAGAAGAATTACTTAAATGTATATCGAGTGCCCAAGATCATAATACAAGTGCCAGCTACTGTTTCCAGTACATCCCCAGTGGAATGTATTTTCCACCCTCCATGGCTCACATACGTCACTTTGGAGATCAGTCTCTTAAACTGTTATTTTCTATAATTGTTTTCTAGTTTTAAAGACACCACTCGGTGTCTTAATTTTATATGTTGCTTAATATTTCAGTCTTTACTTGGAATTGAGAAAATAGAATGCATTAAGTTGAATTGCTGTATGTTTAAAATTTCACTCCTCAGTCATTTGATATTGGCCAGAATGTTTCTCTATGTGTAGATGTTTTATCATCTGTCAATTATATAAATCTTCTTTTTCCCTACACCAAAAGATTATCGTAAGAAATGGTCTAGTGTGTGAATATTACTTTAAATCTAAGAGTGGCAAGGAGGCTAAAATACATTATTAGATTGGAGGCACTATGCTTGGTGCTTTTAATTAAACTCCTAAGTAAATGTTATTAAAATGATTCCTAATTGTTGAGGAAGTATAACTAGAAGTATGCTGTAAATGATGATGAAATATTTGTCTTAATTGTTTGAGGGTAAAGTCCTAAGTGAAATATCACATGCTGGTAAGAATATTAGGGGTATGTGCAAGTTATCCAAATTAAAATGAACTTCCCTATAATTGTACTTCAAAAGAAGCTTTGTGGTACTCAAAACACATTTTGCTAAAAATTTTCATTCTTGGCTAAGGAGAAAAACTGTTAAGTCTCTTTATCTTTTATTTTTGCACATTCTCTGAGGGCACTGCCCCCCCCCCCCCCCACCAATTTACGAGTATACAAGGACTTTGTTGTGCTACTTAAATCTAGTTTTCCATTAACAGCTGCATTGACTTTTTTTTCTTTCCAAAGAAAAATCAGAGAAAGTATTAGTGTAGTAGCAAGAAGCTATGAAATCTATCTAGACATAAGTAATCTCTAACTGCTTTCTAAATCAAAGGAGTTGTGTACATTAAGCATTTTTGAAGTAATACATGGATTTACAATGAAAACTTCCCCTTTGACTTTCTTTTTAATTTCCAGTTTTATCGATGTGTAATTGACAAATAAAAATTTTATGTATTTAAGGTGTACAACCTAGTGTTTTTGTTTTGTTTTTTGTTTTTTGCTTTTTTTTTTAATGCTTATTTTAGAAAGAGTGCTCAAATGAGGGAGGGACAGAAAAAAGGGAGACAGAGTATCTGATGCAGGCTCTGCACTGAGAGCTCAGAGCCCAATGCAGGGCAGGGATTCATGCCATGAACCCAAGTCAGATGCTCGACTGACTGAGCCACCCAGGCGCCCCAACTGAGTGTTTTAATATATGCATACATTGTGAAGTAAATCCCACAATCAATATAATTAATATATCTCTCATGGGGGTGGAGAGGGAAATGGGAAGATGTTAGTCAAGGGGTACTAAGTATGTGTTGTAGAAGATAATTAAATTCTAGAAAAATAATGTACTACAATGTGACTATAGTTAAAATACTCTGCTGTATAATGAAACTTGGAATGACGGTAGATCTTACAGGTTTTCACCACTTTGATTTTCTAGTAAATACTAGCTTCCATAACTCAATAGACTTGTATCAGAACAACAATAAAAAAAAGTTACAAACTTCCAGTAAATGGAAGTGAAGCACACTTTATAACTTCTGTTATAAGGCTTGTATTACCTCAGAACCAAACAATGATATCACATGAGATGCAAACCACAGACTAATGTGTTCATAAATAGGAGCTGGAAAAGGATAGACACACAAATCAATGGAGCAGAATGAAAAGCCCAAAAATAGAACCATATATGGAGTTAATAAAAGCAACACAGTGGAGAGAGCATAGTATTTTCAATGATTTGTGCTGGAAAATTTGAACATTAACAGTAAATACATCCCGGGGTGCCTGGGTGGCTCAGTGGTTTAAGTGGCCGACTTTGGCTCACGTCATGATATTGCGGTTCACGAGTTCAAGCCCAGTGTTGGGCTTTGTGCTCAGAACCTGGAGCCTGCTTCGGATTCTGTGCTTCTATCTCTCTCTGCCCCTTGCTTGCTCTATTTCTCTTTCTCAAAAAAAATAAGTAAATCTTACTTACTTACTTATAAAATAAGTAAATCTTCATGCCAAGTTATATCCTACACTGTTAACTCATAAGCCCGGGTATTAACTCTTAAAACATGCATCTTGTTAAAGCAGCATAACAGAGAATCTTTGTGACCTTGTATTCAGCAAAATTACATTGCTTAGGACATCAAAAGAAAATACCTCGGACTACATAATTTAAATCTTCCATCAATATGGTCTGTCACATTAAGTTTTTGTGTACTATGAGCATTTTTTGCATCCCAGGAATAAATCCCAATTAGTCATTGTGTATGATCCTTTTGATGTGATGAATTTGTTTTGCTAGAATTTTGTGGAGAATTTTGCATCTATGTTCATCACAGATTTCCACTCCTAGTTTTCATGTGGTGTCCTTAGCTGGCTTTGGTATCAGTTCTGGCCTTGTAAAATATGTTGGGGAGTGTTCTCTTTTTTTGCAATTTTTTTTTGGAGGAGTTTGACAAAGATTGGCACTAGTATTCTCTAAATATTTGGCCAAATTCACCAGTGAAGTCCTCAGGCTAGGGACTTTCCTTGGTTGAGATTCCAGTTTCTGATTACCAATTCAATCTCTTCACTTGTTATTGATATGTTAGCATTTTCTACTTATTCTGGATTAAGTCTTGGTGGACGATATACTTCTAAAAATTTATTTTAGATAAATATTTTATTATTGACATATAATTGTTCACGGTAGTGTTATGATCCATTGTATTTCTGTGGTATGAATTGTAATGTCTCCTTTTTCTTTCATAATTTTATTAATTTGGCTCCTGTCTTTTTTTTTCCCCTTAGTTGGTCTATCGAAAGATTTGTCATTCGTATCTTTTCAAAAACCCAACTCTTTTGTTAATCTTTACTACTGATTTCTGTTTTATGTATTTCTGCTCTAATTTTATTTCCTTCCTTTTGCCACCTTTGGGTTTAATTTTTTTCCTAGTCCCTTGAGGTGTAAAGCTATATTGTTTGAGATCTTTCTTTCATTCTTTTTTTAAGTAATTTCCAGTTTTTATTAGTTAACCTACATTGTAATATTAGTTTCAGATGTAGAATTTCGTGATTCATCACTTATGTATATCGCCCAGTACTCATCACAACAATTGTCTTCCTTAATAACCACCATCTTTTTAATCCAATATCTTTTTGGATTTGAAAATTAAATGCATTTTCATTTTCCTCTTGGAATTTCTTTTGTTGTATTTCAAAGGTTTTGGTATGTTATGTTTCCAATTTCATTTGCCTTGAGATATTTATTTGCTTTTTGATAACTTCTTTGATGGTTGCTCAGGAGTTTGTTGTTTAATTTCCTCATAATTGCAAATTTTCCAGCTTTCCTTCTGGTACTGATTTTTAATTTCATACCATTGTGATCAGAGAGATCATTGATATAGTTTCTATCTTCTTGAATTTGTTGAGGCTTTTTTTTAATGGCTTAACATATGATCTATCCTAGAAGATGTTCTGTGTGTTTGAAAAGAATGTATATTCTGTTGGATAGTATGTTCTGTAGATGTCTGTATGGTGTGTTCAGTCTATGGTGTTGAGAAATTTTGCATCTACATTCAGTGGATATTAGCCTGTAGTTTTCTTCACTTGTAGCCTCCTTGTCTGACTTTGGTATCAGGGAAATGCTTGCTTCATAAAATGAGTTAGGAAATGGTACCTCTTCAATTTTTTGGAGGAGTTTGAGAAACATTGGTATTAACTCTTGAAATACTTGGTAGAATTACTAGTGAAACCATCTCCTTGGCTTCTCTTTGCTGGGATATTTTTAAATGACTAAGTTTCCTTACTCGTTATTGGTCTGTTCAGATTCTCTATTCATTCATGACTCAGTTTAGGATAAAAATCACATAATTGTATCAATAGATGCAGAAAAATTTGACAAAATGCTAGATATAGGATAAATTCGGTATAGGATAAATTGACCTCAATAGAATGAAAACCATATATGAAAAGCCTATACTTAACATTATATTCAATACTGAAAACTGAAAGGTTTTCCTGTAAGATTAGAAACAAGGCAAGAATGTCCATTCTCATCATTTCCATTCAACATTGTGCTGGAATTGGGGAAAGGGATTAGAGATAGTTGGGAGGGAATAGAACCACTCATTGTCTTGACATTGTAAGTGATTAAAAAGCTATAGTTAGCCATGAATAACATGGATTTGAACTGCGTGGGTCCATTTATACATGGATTTCTTTTGCTAAATATAGTATTGTAAATGTATTTTCCCTTATGATTTTGTTAACATTTTCTTTAGCTTCAGTGTAAGAATAAAGCTTATAATACATGGAACATATAAAATATGGCTCAATCAACTGTTAGTTGCTATTAGTTGGGGGAGTCAGAAGTTATACATGGATTTTTGACTGCCCAGGGGGTTGGTGCCTTGAATCTCCGTATTGTTCAAGAGTCAACTGTATATATATTTCTTACAGCCCAGGGTCAACTGTGTATATATTTCCTATAGCCCACATAACTGTACACAAAACATGTGAATTTTGCTTCATGTACATTGGGTCTTGGTAAACCTGACTTCAAAAAATTGCAAAATTAGTAACACTATTGAATTTTTCATAAAAATTTTAAACCTTACATTTTATGTATATTATCAAAAATAGAACTCCATGGTTTTTGATTATTTTTGACACTGAAAACAAAACCTTCAATGATTTTGCACCCAAGTTAAACTACTGAGAAACTGGAATTATCGATACTATTTTTGCAGTCACTGTATTACTGAGCAGTGAACATATGGTTTTGACATAAAATCACTTAGTTTCTCGTCTCCACTCTGCCACAATATGGATAGAACTCAATAGTGATGTTGTGACATTTAATTAAGTCCATGTATTGAAAGCACTTGTCACACAGCCAGCCCTGCTTAGGTACTCAGTAATAATTAGATCTCCTCTACTGTAAATGAGGGAAATGAAGGTGCTTCAGTAATTTACTCCAAGGTCACAGCTAGTAGTTAGTGAATTAAAACATAAATTCAGGTTTCTGACACCATATTCCATGATGTCAACATATACAATACTCCCTTAACTACTTATTGTGAACTGATCTTGATGTTGCATTGAAAAATAATGACATAGATGAAGCAGACAAGGAGATACATGTATATGAAACTTCACCGAGTGAACGATCATTACGTTAAAATAGAAAAATTAGAATCAAGAATATTAGAACAAAGCCATTGAATTTTTAAAAAAATAGTTCTTCCATTCTATAGTGGCAATAAGACTGAGTTACCTATTAAGTTTTTGTTACTTGTTTTATTTTGTATATGCAGTGTGAGTAAATGAACTGAATGTTGCTTTGGAAAGTTTTATCTAATACGGGTTCTATGATATAATTGGCATTAAGAACAAGAAAAACATATTCAAAAAAAATTATCTCTGAATAGTTGGCCCCCAGTGTTCTATTAGTTCCAGGTGTACAGAGTAGTGATGCACTTCTTTATAGGTTATGCTGTGCTCGCCACAAGGGTAGCAACCATCTGTCACTATACAACGCTATTACAATGTCATTGACTATATTCCTTATGCTGTGCCTTTTACTCTCATGACTTCTAAACCTCTTTTACTCACTTATTGCAATCAGTGACTGACAAACTATCTCCAGCAACCTTAAAATTGTTCCTTTGAACAATTAGTTCATGATAATTAGTTCATGATAGTTAGACTTGAGAATAAAGATAACTTGGTTTGTTTTAATGTTTAAATCCATGTTTTAATTAAAATATTTATAATTTTTAATTAAAAAATTTGAATATCTTAGGTTTCTAAAATAAGATTTAAATAAAATTTCACACACCCTTAAATAGAATATAAATAATACTTGAACATCTAATTTTTTTTTCATTTTTTTGAGAGGGAGAAGAAGGGTACAAGTGAGCGAGGGGCAAAGGGGGAGAAAGAGACAGACAGGGAGGTACGGACGGAGCGAGGGAGGAAGAAAGGAGGCTCACTTACTACTTAAGATGGGATTCGAACTCCTGAACCTTGAGATCATGACCTGAGTTGAAGTCAGATGCTTAATGACTGCCTGAACATCTAAGTATTTTAATGGAGCAGAAAGACATCATTAAGATTTTATTAAAAGTTTTGTTTTATGAGTCTCAACAAGCTAACTAATATAAATATAGTGCTCTGTAGTTTACAAAGTGTTTTTCATATTACAAGGAACTAACTTTACATAACACTGGGCAATTAACTCCATAAAATAAATTAAAATTGTTACTATTTCCTATATTTAGTTCAATATATCTTATTGAACTAATCAATGAACTGGAATGACAACCTCTCATGAAATTGAGGCTGTGGAAAAGTCGTCCATGTAAATGGCTGTAAAATCTTTACTCCCCAGCCCATGAATATAGCAAGAAAGATAGTCTCCTGTTAGGCTTTTATGGGGGTGGGGGAAAGGTACCTTTTGAGAAACTGGAATTCTAAACCTTTGCTTCTCATACATGCGGCATCCAAGTTTACCCTAGTGATTAACCTCCAAACAAGAAATGAAAGACTGATAGTATTTGGTGAAAACACTGGGATGGTAATCAAAAGCTACTATAAACGACCTCTCTGAAGAAACTGGCACAGACCAGTTCACACAAAGTTTATATTCTATGGGTAGAGAATTTTCAATAAGAAGTATAATCTATAAGAGGAACCAGAGGATGACAAAAAAATTAAATAACTAATAAATTTGTAGAAATGAGAAAATTGAGTGAAATTAAAACCTAATAGGAGTTAAACATTGGATTATATACAGCTGAAGAGATAATTAATATAAAAAATAGATCTGAGGAAAGTATCCAGAAGGCAGCACAGGACTGTGGTAATGAGATTAAGAGAGATGGAGAATAGAAGATGTTCCAAAATGCAACGAATAGGAGTTGTAGAAACAACAAAAATTGCATAGAGAGGCATTAGTCACAAAGATAATGCCAGGCGATTTCAAAGAATTGAAGAAAACCTGTACATATTCACACTGGCAAAGTACACACCTGGAAACGTTCAGTGGAAGTTTGGAACACCAAAGACGATTATCTTAAAAGCAAAGAAAAAGAAATTATGACCAGGATTCAGATGACAGTGGACTTCTTACCCACAAACTACTAGTACCAAATGAATACAAAGTATTAAAATCATTCCCAAATCCAAATCCTTCATACCATAAATCATCACTGAGTAGTGAGAGCAAAGGGAAGACCTTTCCAGAAAAACAAATAGTAATGGATGTACTTTGGAGAAAAGGATAATCCTCCAGAATAAAGTGAGATAAAACATTGGTAAGAAAATAAATTGTTAATTCATGCGGGATGTATAAATTGCCACTGATTTTAAGATAACAAAATGATTTCAGAATTGAGTGAAATGAGGTAAAACTTCTATAAAGTTAACTTGGAGGGTGGTACCTGTTGGTGAGAAAGGTTTTATCATTCTTAGTTCCTTACGTTTTGTTTTAAAGATCATGGAAATTAAACGTAAGGTAAAAACCTCGTAAGTCAAGTATTAACACTGAAATAATTCCTCAAGTAAAATGTACACATTATGAACTAATAGAAAAAATGGGAAAAATGAACTATAAAGAACTCAAATCCAAGAGAAGCTAAGGAAAAAGTAAAAAAAAAAAAAAAAAAAAAAACTAATACAATACTTTCAGCATAGTAGGAGATAAATGAATATGTTTTATACTAATATCTTGAAAATTGATAAAGAATATTTCTAAAGACATTTTCATTAAAAATGCAAAGTATTAAATTGGTTTTTCCATGTAATGCATCCTACACTATTGAGAATGTGGGGCAGTGCATACAGGGTCATTTTATGAGGGGAAAATATAAATAATGTTAGAAAGGTTTGAAAAATATAAATCCTCAATTTGGAAATACTTAGAATATAAAACGTTGATTTCTATAGGGCAAGTACTTTCATCTAAAACAATATTTTGCTTGTTTGGACAGACACTGGTATTAATTTCTTAAAGTTAAGTATTATTGTTATTCTTGAACCTGCTGTGCAATCTACTACATTGCCTTTAATAGGAGCTCTAGTAATACTGGCTACAGCACTGAAATAGCATTTACTGTCTTAGATATGGTATAGGGGAATTACCTTTTCTGGGTCATTTGGCTTTTACTGATAAAGGGCTTTGCTGAATTATGTCTCCAATAGCTGCAGATTGGAGGATATGAGCTTTAAGAGCAGTTCGAAGACTGTTATGAACATATTTCATAATTATTAAGAGCAAGGAGTTTGTTCCAGTATATATAGTCAAACTCTAGGAAGTAATTAGTTCACATGATAATTTTCAATCTAGGAACTGACTTGTGGACCCTGACTGTAGTGTCTGAAATTTCTTGCCTGAACCCGACTTCTCATATTATTAAACCCTAACGTTGAATTGCTAATGTTTGGCCATTGTAACAGTATCTTCCATTAACACTTTAGCAGTAAAAACATGTTCCAAGAGACTCATCATAAGTTGAGAATGCTGTAAGTCAAAAGTGCATCAAATACACATAATCTGAACGTCATATCTTAGCCTAGCCAAACTTAAACATTCTGGGAAGATTTACGTTAGCCTGCAGTGGGGCAAAGTCCTCTAACACAAAGCTATTTTATAATAAAGTATGGAGTATCTCATGTAATTTATTGAATACTGATAGTGAGAAACAGAATGTCCATATGGGTACAGAATTGTTATAAGTGTATCTATCAGTTGTTTACGCTCACGATCACGTAGCTGACCGTGAGCTGCAGCTTGCTGCCACTGCCCAGCCTCACAAGGATTCTTATACCAAATATTGTTAGCCCAGGAACATATCAGCAATCAGAATTTAAAGTACGGTTTCTGCTGAATGCATATTGCGTTCCAACCATTGTAAACTCAAAAAAAAATTCAAGTTGAATATTGTACATATCGGCTGTACAATAACCAAGACAGAAGAATGATCTAATGTAGGCTAGGAAACAGTCAAAAATGAGAGGTTGATTATTTGGTTTGGGAGGAGTAGAGGCTACAGGCTAAAGTGTCCCCCAGGGGAAGCAGCATGACAAGGGTGCCAAAGGATGGACCTTGAGCAAGTTTAAAAGATGTGTTTACTAATGTTTCTTGTTCGTGCATAATAATTCTCGGGGCGCCTGGGTGGCTCAGTTGGTTAAGCGTCCGACTTCAGCTCAGGTCATGATGTCACAGTCCGTGCTGCCTCGGGCTCTGTGCTGACAGCTCAGAGCCTGGAGTCTGATTCTGTGTCTCCCTTTCTCTCTGCCCCTCCCCTGCTCAAGCTCTGTCTCAAAAATAAATAAAGACATTAAGATTTTTTTAAAAAAATAATTATGTATTCTACCTTTTAATGTGGTTTTTCCCACTTAAATAATTTTATTCTAATTTAGGCAGCATATATACATTTACTGCATGTGAAGTTTAATACATGCAAAATAATATGTATGAGGAAACTGCTACGTTCAGACATTGTGTTAAAGACTCGTGGGATTATTAAAATGAAGGAGACCCAATTCCTATCCCTAAGGCTTCTTTCTCTAAAGATACTGCAAATAGCAATTACAAAGCACATGATGGAAACAAAGGGAGGTTCTGAGAATAGATTTGATGACCAGAGGTAAGTAGCCAATGCTCTTACTGAGTTTGCAGTAGAATGAACATGTAAGTACTTATGAGTACAATTGATATTTGTGCATCATTGGAAGACTTGGTGGAGAGGAATAGTGATAGGAAGCAGGTGTATGAAGTTGATAGATGATATATGGTCATCCCCTGTGCAGTGTTAGGACTAACCATAACACTGACGGTCTATTGTCAGGAATAGACCCTACATGGGTAGCGCAGGGAATTAAAATGTTAATATGACTTTGACAGGTGGGATCAGTGAATGTAGTAGGTTATGCATGGAAAATAGGTTCTGTGATCAACTTCCTTGGAAAATCCATACAGAAGAGTGGATTCCTTACTGCAGAGCTTTCAGAGTGTTCAGTTATATTCATGTTGAATCTCAAGAAGGAAACTAAAATATGCAATGTTTTCTGGATGTACTGCAATGCGGAACTTCCCTTTGTAGAATATTTTTAAAAATTAACGTTCTGAAGAACACACTTTGTGAGGCACATTATGATGCCTATTAGACCTGTGTGGGAAATAGTGCTATGCCTAATTATCTTTGATAAATAATACTTTATTCTGAATAAGGATATTGGACTACCCATTTCAATTTATCATTGTAATTTACACAGTTGTCTGAAAGCAATAGAAAAATTTGAATGGCATAATATATTTTTGAACATGTATAATTGATGATTGTGGATAATGTTTCACTATATTAGGTTCCACGTAAGGGGATAATGATTGATAAAGTCAAATGTACTGTTAAGTAATAAAAACTTTGAAATGTGAAGTTGATATGAAAATGACAAGCATAAGTAGCTTTGCACAAGTAAGTTTCATTGTCACGTATACTCAATTAACTGAAGAAGTGACATAGTGATGAGGGCACTGGACTCTGATCCAGGACCTGGGTTTTTTGCCCAGGCCTGTCATTAATTATCAGTGTGTTCTTGCACAAATGAATTAATCTCTTTATCTTAGAATGGATAGGGTTCTTAGAGATTATATAGTTTAGTAACCTGATTGATCTTAATCCTCGGAATACAGGTTGGAATAAAATATGTTATTCAGACATTCTAAGGTTAACCTTATTTTGAGAATTTTCAATACTGAAGTGGGGTAAGGATTTGTAAGATTTTGTAGGACCAATTACTTGATATTATTCATCAATCAGCAGATAGGTTGGTACAAGGTTTCCCAAAATTTATTACACCTGGTGAGCTTTTAAACACCAGTGCTTATGCAGGCATCATTAATTTACAGTCGCTGTTGGATGGACTCAAGTAAAAGTATTTTTCAAAGCTTCAGGCAATTCTAAACTTGAGAACCAATGAGTTAGTAATCATTATCAGTGGTTATTTTTTTTAGCAAAAATAGGATAATATGAGTTACAGTTGACCCAAACCCCTAAATTATAGCCAAATGGGACACATTGCTTACAGGTGCCTGAATCCTTGCATCTAGGGGTGTATGAGAAACCATCCTGAGGAGTGCCCTTTTGAGAAAATTGATAGAAGGGAAGGTTTAGATATTTTCCAGCATGGTAACCTGGTCTTTTATAATTACAGAGATAAAATTTCTCTTGAATATATATGATCACACACTTTCATTTTACATGCAAAGTTGTTAATGCTCAGAGAATTAAAATAGAATTGTCAAAGTCACAATGCTCCTGAGTAGTTAAGCTTAAAAATATGTCTCCAGATTTCTGGAAAAAAATTTTTAAAACTACACCATCACTATCGCTAAATGTTTTTTGAAGACTTAAGTGGACCAAAAAAAATTTTTTTTCTTTCCTATCTCCATTGCTTCCTTAGAAAGATTTAGTCAGGCATAGTAACATATCATTTCTATTTTGTATGGCATTAACCTTGGCAAATTCCTTTTACATCAATTATTTCTCTTGACATAAAAAAAAATTTAATGTTTATTTTTGAGACAGAGACAGAGTGCAAGTGGGAAAGGGGCAAAAAGAGGGAGACACAGCATCTGAAGCAGGTTCCAGGCTCTGAGCTGTCAGCACAGAGCCCTACGCAGGGCCTGAACTCCCAAACCATGAGATCATGACCTGAGCTGAAGTTGGACGCTTAACCAACTGAGCCACCCAGGTGCCCCTCCCTTGACATTTTAACCGTAAGGTGGGTTTCTACTGTGGATTTTGCAGGTCAGGAAGCTAAGGCCTTACCAATATTGGTCTTTTCTATGATTGCCCATAATCTTGACAGCGCTACTACATTTAGAGACCTATCCATTATTACAGGTCTTGTCCCGTTGGCATATAGTGGAACTCAAATTACCAGGCTTCCTTGCTGCTAGGCCCTTCCAGTCAGATGCACACTCTGAGGGACTTGTAAATGAAGTGATATGCATGAGGAAGGAAACCGTGCAGATCTTTGATCTTACTGGTATTTGTGGAAAAGCCCTTCATCTTCGTGGGGCAGCAAGCACGCATGGTCAGGTGTCTGACTCAGGAAAGGCAATGGCCCTGGAAGAAGCGAGAATCTCATTAGACTTCTACCGAAGCTTAATCCTGTCTGCCTGCCTGTCTCAACAATTTGGTAAACTACCTAATAAACTTGAATAGATCCTTTTACAACTTAAACTAGTTAGAGTGGCTTCAACTGTTTGCAACTAACAATGTTGTTTGAGACTTTCCTGGGGTGACACAAAGGCAGAGTCGACATGTGAAGCAAAACCATGGAGCTGAGAGAGCTTCTGAGGGAGGGAAGCAACGTTTTGTTGTAGACTGTATATTTAGCGTTCAGTCATGTGGCTATGAAATCAACACCTAACCATTCATAACTATTGATCACATTTTTATGAGGCTTTGGGGCATAAAATAATTTCATATTTTTTAGGTAGTAAAGTTTTATGTTAAGTTTTTTTGTGTATCCTAAAAATTTCAAATAGAAAATCTGGTCCATGGGGGGGCTACTTTTGAAAACTTTGATAACTTTTGTGATTGCTTTTATGATGATTAACATTTCTGGCTTCTAATTGCTTTCCAATCAAATTATTTTCAGTCAGATTCCATGAATCTATTTTCAGTGTTCACTCCCAGTAAGCCTTCAGTAGCAGTATGTACTACTTTTTTTTTTTCTTCCCCCAGAAGAACTTTTCCTGAGGGGCACCTGGATGGTTCAGGTCATGATCTCATGGTTCATGGGTCCAAGCCCTTTATTGGGCTCTGTGCTCTCAGCTCTGGCCTCTCAGCTCAAAGCCTGAAGCCTGTTTCAGATTCTGTGGCTCGCTCACTCTCTGCCCCTCCCCTGCTTGAGCTCTGCCTCTCTCTCAAAAATAAACATTAAAAAAAAAAAAAAAGAAAGAAAGGGAAAACTTTGCTTGCTAAGTGAAAAAATGGGAACTTAGTATTCTATCATTTGTAACTCTTCCTATTTATTGGCTGTAATCTATAATATTAAAATTTTCAAGACAACTAATATGTTCAACAACAAGGAAATGATTAAGAAATGTTACCAACCTACTGTTGTAGAGTACTATACAGGCAGGAAAAGCAGTACTTCTAAAGCATATATAAAGAATAAGAGATGTTAACTAACTTGGATTTAAGTAAAATCTTGGAAGGAAATAAGAAAAGCCCAGCAAGGTACAATAAAAAAAGGGGGAATGATCACAATAATTATTTAAAAATAAATACAGATAATTAGCTTAACATGAAAATTAGAAATATAGGATGCAAAAATGCAACCATAACTATTCTTTATCTTTATGACTATACATGCATTATTGATCTTCTCCATGCTATTTATATCTATTACAACAATTTTGAAGTTTTTACAGTGCATAATTCTTAGAACTCATAAAGATAATTCCATTTGCAATTTCATTAGTAGTGTTGAAAGGAGCTGGTAAATGTCTCTTCTGTGTTACCCTCTGGTATTTCCTGGAATTCTAATAAATAACTTTAATAATGTAATTAACAAGAAAGTTTTTTTTCACCTTTATTATATGCTTATGTGTAAATAGGTTCCAGCAGCAAATATCTGGTGAGTTGCACATATTAGCTATTCATGCTTTGTTTTTATTGCACCAAGAAAAGAAACTCTTTTTTTTTTTTTAATTTTTTTTCAATGTTTTTTATTTATTTTTGGGACAGAGAGAGAGAGACAGAGCATGAATGGGGGAGGGGCAGAGAGAGCGGGAGACACAGAATCGGAAACAGGCTCCAGGCTCCGAGCCATCAGCCCAGAGCCCGACGCGGGGCTCGAACTCACGGACCGCGAGATCGTGACCTGGCTGAAGTCGGACGCTTAACCGACTGCGCCACCCAGGCGCCCCGAAAAGAAACTCTTAAAGTACATGTGCATGCGCGTGCACACACACACACACACACACACACTCACACACTGCAGCTACCAGCACAACAGCTTTACCATTGGGATCCCGTTAGTTTTGTTTTGTTTGGTTTTATAAAACACAAGTTTCATTATACTAGTTTTGTGTTACAATGTTCATCCTTCATGAGAGCAAGAATTTTACCTATTGCTGAATGCTTATACCCCGAATAGGGTATAGAGTACACTATGTGTTCTTAAAACATATTTTTAAAAGGAATACAGTATGTGCTTGTTGAACATAATGTAAAATTTGTAATAGTATATTTCCAATCTTAATTGATCATATAAGATGATATAACTCAATACCAATTAATTTGTTAATTAAAATTCAAATGAAGCAACTTTTGGATATAATATTTACAAAGATCTGGGCAAACATCTTTCCATCCATAGTCACCATGAACGTTATCCTACTTATACATCCTTTACTCATTTTTCATATTCTAGCTTCATTGAATTAAAAGTTAAACTGAATTCCTTCTCGGTAGAGAGAGACAGCTGTGTGTTTCTGATTGTACCCGAATTATCTTTTCCAAGTATTGGCAGACTGAGCACCTGCTCCGCCTACAAGGTACGTATATAGAGCCTGTGTTTATAAGGATGCATAAAACCATGGTTTCTTACCTCACATACACTGACATGAGTGACATTACATCATGTTACTATTAGCTACTGGTGTTTCAGTAGTTGAGCAGAGGCAGATATAAAATGCTATGTAAACAGAAAGGTCACCCCAACTAAAGAGAATTCCCTGATATACACTAAAGAAAGTGGCAAATGTCTATATAGAAGCAGCATTCATGAAGGGTGTCATATATATATAGCTACATCTATTCTATCTATATAAATATATGTGTGTATATATATATGAAATAGATTTTGAATGTATATTATGAAACTTTTGACCTGGAATGGAGGATGATAAAATACTATGTGAAGAGTTTGGCTTTACACAGAATGATGTAACTACCATTCAATTAAGAAATCTACAGGATTTGGAGGAAATTGTGTATAGCCTGTGTTACAAATTTTACAAAGAAAATATTGAATAAAGTAATTATGACATGATACTGATGCTGAAATTACCAAAATAGCTATTGCAATGTTGTTTTCCTCTATGAGTACAGGAGAAAATAGCTGATATTTTGGTAGCAACAGCTCTATAATCATCTGACATAATTTTTTTCTTCTCGATGGGGAAAGCAAAAAGGAGTGTCATTATTTAGCAGAATAGCACTTGCTTCTAGTCTTAGTAATGTTTCCTAAAATACACATCTATCATAGATTATTCTGTTATGTTGCATTATGATGATTAAAAGCCTGGGTTTTGGTGTCAGGCCAATTAACTTTGAGTCAAAAAAGTCCCATCCACCAGCTGTCTCTTGACAAGTTACTAAAACTTTCCATTTTAGTGTACCTTTCTATAGAATGGGGATATTGGCTATTTCTGCATTATGGGATTATTTTGTGTATCAAGCAATATTCTGAACTTAGAGCCCTTAGCTAAGTACCTGACCTAGAACATCCTCTTAATAAATCCTGTCACCACCATCAGCAACACTATCTGCTTCCAGTACCGGACAACCACCACTGCTACCTCGGTCACTGCCAATGCATGACCTCTCCTATTACCACAATGTTTGCAACAAGGAATGGAGCTCACTTGTCTTCACTGTCCTCAGTCCAAGCTATTAGGAATTCCCAATGCATCCATATGTCTAGCCAGGGCTTAAAAACAAAATCTTTATTCTGGATTTGGAAAACTGCAGCTACTTCATTAATGTTTCTCTAGCAGACTGAATCGTACGATGTTTAATTGGCAATTTGTTACCTGTAATTTCCCTATAGGGGAATGGCCATGAATATGGGGGAAAATGTATGTCCAATAGAGTGGAGATATGGCATAATTCAGACTCCTAGGGTATTTCTTATCGAGGGGAAACACTGATTTCTCCTCTACTTCAAATTAAAATGGAAAATTAAAGTGCATTAATTTTGTGGATTGGCCAGCATCTTTGGGGTTCATAAGTTAGAAACATCTTAGACCTTCAGATATTGAAAGAATATGAAAAATTACCTTTGTTAAAATGCTGATTTTATAGATAAGGAAGCTAAGGCTTAGACTATTAAATAACAAGAATTTGAATAGGATAGAAATTGTGTTGAAGGACAGAAGTGTATTAGGGTTTAATAAATAAAGAATATGCTGATTGAATCAATAATTTGGGAGTGAGAGTATTAAGAGAAAGTAGGATATTAAGAAAGAAGACTGGAGAGCTTGTATGTGCAGAGATATGAAAAGCCAGGAACACATTTAGAGTTCAAAGAAACTGAGCAGAGGGCAGAGTGAAGACTGAAACATAGAGTCCCCTCCCCGGGTTGCCATGGTTACAGGTCTTCCTTCTCTAGCTAGCTAAATATAATGGGGAAAAAAATAGATGCAAATGAAGGAAAGAGTAATTAGCCATACATATTCTGGAGAAAAAATTGGAATAGATTTGTGCCGTCTTCCAGGAAAAAAAAAAAAAAAGATGTCACAAAAGGATGGAATAGTATCTTTCATTAAGCAAAGATTGTACTGAGCCCGTGAGATTACATGTCTCTTGAGTTCTGCCAAATTTTGAGTTTATTTGTGCAAACTAGAGATAAATACAATGTGGCAGCTACCTATTTGACCTGATGCCAATGCTATGTGGAAGAAATCCTGGGCTGACAAAAGGAGCTTGCTTTCTGGCCATTTTAGGAGAAATGAATTAGTTATCAGCAATTCTGGCTGTTTGGTGCCTTCCCTACTCTCCTGCTGCCTTGCTTCCACGAAGGAGGGCAAACACCCCAAGAAGAGACCCCTAAGAAGAATTGAAGTTAGTTTTTCCCCAGTAGAATAGCATTCTTTGTACAAATTCATTCATAAAATACACATGGAGGAAGTTCTAAATGCCAGAAACAATTCTAGAAGTAGGGACAAGCAGTGAACAAAGGAGACAAAATTGTTCTCCTGAAGTTTACATTCTAGTGATGGAAGGAGACAATAAATGAAATTAATAGGTTATGCTATACACCCCTCCTTCCCACGTTGGTATGGGAGTAATCCATTACTATCAAGTAAAAGGGGGTTTGAAGAGTGTGAAACATATGGAAATTTTAGAGCAGGTGACAGGGAAAGCCTACCTTGAATAAAGATTTGAGTAAATGGGAAAACTAGGCATTACAATATGAGGTGAGGGAGAACCAGGGAAATGGAATGGTGAGGGCAAAAGCTCTACAGTGGGCTCATGCCTGGTGTGTTTTGGGAACAGTGAACAGTGTAGCATAGTTGGAGCACCATGAGAAGACAGTGGTGGGAATTAGAGATAAAGGGTGGAGTGCAAGTTGTGTAGATCCTGTTTACATGCTGTAGTCCTCCTTTAAGTGGCAGTAGGGAAGCCTTGGAGAACTTTAAGCAGAGGCATAATGTGACCTCTCCTATGCTTAAAAAGAGGCTCTGAGACTGCTGTGCTGGAAGAGACATTGAGAAGACAAGGATAGAAACCTGGTTTAGAAGGGGCCCCAGGGTGGCTTAGTAGATGAAGCAGTGGACTTCGGCTCGGGTCATGATTTCATGATTGGTGAGTTTGAGCCCTGTGTTGTGCTCTGTGCTGAAAGACAGCTCAGAACCTTGAACCTGCTTCGGATTTTGTGTCTGCCCTCTCTCTCTGCCCCTCCTCCACTCACGTTCTGTCTCTCTGTCTCAAAAATAAACATTAAAAAAAAAACAAACCTAGTTTAGGAGACTAGGAATTGAGGCATGTGGCAATGACAGCTGTCACCACTGGTAAGCAGCTGGGATCACATAGTGGAAGGACTGAATATATTTTGAAAGAGATGTCTTTAGAATTTGTTGAAGGTCTAAATGTGAAGGGTAAGAGAAAGACCTCAATGATGAGTCCAAGGCTTTGGGCCAAGTGAGAAGAGATGTTTCATGCTTCTAAAGCTCTCCCTCACATGGTCTCCATCTGATCTCTTAAATGAAGATAATTATCAAAAGCAGGGAACTTTTTTCCAACTTTAGCATTGAGTCTATAAATACACTGTTTAGAATGTGCCAGCTGCTTTGCTAATCATTAATCAAATGCAAGGAGCACAAGACTCTTTATTAAGAAAGTAAAGTCTCGTGGATGTTTGTGTGTGTGTGTGTGTTTAGGGTTTATTTATTTTGAGAGGGGACAGGGGAGGGAAAGAGGGAAAAAGAGAATCCCAAGCAGGCTCCATGCTATCTGCACAGAGCCCAATGTGGGGCTCTGTCTCACAAACCATGAGCCAAAATCCAGAATTGGATGCTTAACTGACTGAGCCACCCAGGTGCCCCAAGAAACTCAAGTTGTTTTAAATTAACATCTCTGGGTTAAATCACAAAGACCAGCAATGCTGGTACAATTCTTGGGCAGATGAGAAAGGTGGCAAGGAGTAGGAATTTTATGCAAATCACCTGCTTGATGAGTTTGTCTCTGTGTTCATGGAGTGCATTGGTGAAGAGAAAATGGAGGTATTTTCTAATTTATGTAAATTTAGGAGGAAAACATGTGAGCTAAAGACAAAGATTACAAAAGTAGATCATAATTTTATGAAGAAATATTGATTCTAAGAAATATATATATATATGTGTACTTTTATAGATTTGAGGAGCTGTGATATTCTGTAAATTGCAAACATAAATGTTTCTTTGTGTGAGTTCTTTTCAGACTTCTCTCCATTCTTCTCCTTTTCCTCCTTATTGATATCTAGTGCTTTAAATGTCAGTACTTACAACAACATCCTCAACATCTTTGTGCATTTTTCTTCTTTTGCCATGATCTCCTTTAGCTAAATGGAACTTAAAATGACTTGGTAGAGTTTATGGACTTTTCAGAGCTAATGATAAAACGAAGTGTGTCACTTGTATTTCTATTAATAATTTGAAGCTGGTGTACTTACAAAGACTATATAGATGAACTCATTTTTTAATTTTTGTTTCCCTAAGTAGACTCTTGGCTTATCAGTCACTTGGGAAAAATACATCTCTGCTGGTTAAAACTGATTCTGTTAATCCTCAATTGGAATTTTATGCAGTACTTGACTAAGGACAGAAATTATTTTAGCATGAATATAAATCCAAAGAGGGAAGGGCACATTGCAATAACACATCTTACTCTGGAGGGCAGGTCTCTTTTCTAAATCAATCCTTACTGTTTTTACCAATGAATATTGTGATATTTTATATTAAAAGGTCTTTACAGGTAATAAGTGAATTGGTTTACAGAGTGAAAACTATAATAGTTATACAGCTTAAAATGTGAAATTCCCAACTATTGATATTCCCTAACTCTGATATAATTCCTATCAACGGTTTTGTTAAACTACAATATATATTGTATTACAATATTACTTTCCACCTAAACATATGGTTATCTTTGGATGTTTGTACTTATGTGTAAATCTCAGATTGTACATGCTGATCTGGTAGCCTATAGTATGGATGAGACTTAATCATTTCTTTATTATTGCACCCTTAGTGTATGAAGTTTTAAAAAGTAAAATAAATAAATAAATAAATACAAATAAAAACAAAAAAATAAAAAATAAATTAATAAAATAGATAAATAAAACAGGTGCCTGGGTGGTTCAGTAGGTTGAGTGTCTGACTCTTTATGGCTCCGGTCCTAATCTCATGGTGGGGAGATTGAGCCCCGTGATGCACTCTATGCTGGGCAGTGGAGCCTCCTTAAGATTCTCTCTCTCCCTCTCCCCCACTCGCATGTGTGCATAAGTGCGTGCACCTCTCTTAAAAAGAAATAAAAATAATAAAAAGATGATAAATATACTCATTGTGGATACCAAAATGCGTATAGATGTAGATACAGTCTTCATGGATATATGTACATTTATTTGGGTACATTTTTAGATCTGACCTTTTAAGTCCAAGGACATTGGCATTTTGGATTTTAGAAATAGTGTCAGGTTTGCTTTCAAAAAATGATATGCAATATAAAAACCACGAAAAAATGACATTAGCACAATCCATAGAGCTTATTTAGATTTCACCAATTTTTGATGCACTCATTTGTGTGTGTTTTACGTGATTTTTTTCACGTGTAGATTTTTGTAGTGTCACAATTAAGGTACAGAACTATTTCATGACCACAAGGTTACCTTATGCTGTCTCTATAACCACACCCATCTCTTCCTAATCTTTTGGAATTGTTTTTCTTAACTGAGCATAATTCCCTTGATATTACATGCAGGTTGTTGTACATATAGATATTTTCTCCCTTTTTGTTGCTGAGCAAGATTCCATGATACAGATACACAAGTTCGTTTAACAATTCACATTTTAGAGGTATTTGGATTGTTTGGTCTGGGGCTATTACAAATAAAGCTGCTATAAATATTCATGAACAGGTTTTCCTATAAACGTAAGTTGTAATTATCTGGGGTAAATGCCCAAGTACAATTCTTAGGTTGTATGATAAGTGCATGGTTAGTTCTATAAGAAACTGCCCAACTCTTTTCCAGAGTGGTTATATCATTTTATATTCCCAATGGCAAAGCATGGCAGTGAATAGTTTTTTCGCATGTTCACCACAACTTATTACTATTTGCCTTTTAGCCATTTTGATATTTTTTTTAACTTTATGAGGCAGAATAAATATAGGTTGCATCAGTAGACAATTCAGACATTTTACGTATAGTAAAAATGAAAATGCATGTACATGTCGACTGGCTATTTGAATATATAATTAAAAATGGTTAAAAAAGGTACAGAAACTAACTGGTAGAGAAGTGCTGGAATTGATTCCAAAATTCGTAATATCATATTTATGTTCTGATATTTACTGGTTGCCTAACCTTTGATATGTCACTGTAGCTCTCTGATCCTCCTTTTCCATATTGTTAAAGGATATAAAATGCCAGTTGCCAAAAGTTTGGGTGAGAATTAAAATAATGCAGTTCAAGTGCTCAAAAACACCAAAGTACCATTGCCATTCCAAAATACTTGATTTGTGAAGTAGCAATAATATGATTTCATATATGTGTATATGTATATAGGTGTATATATACATATATACACACATGTATATGTATACATATACACACACATATGTGTATGTATACATATATATACATACACACACACACACACACACAATTTTTTTAGAGGGGCAGTAGGAGAGGGAGAGAGAGAATCCTAAGTAGGCTCCACACTCAGTGTGGAGCCCTGTAAGTAGGGCTCAACCTCACAATGCTGACACCACCTGAGCTGAAATTGAGAGTCAGAAGCTTAACCAACTGAGCCACCGGGGTGCCCAAGCTTTGCAATTTTTGATAGGGAATAGGACACTGCTCCTGTAAGAATCCATAATACTAAGCTAAGTTGGATACATGTGATGAGAAACATTCGGCCATGTATGACTGCATGTAATGAACAGTAAATATTCTTTCTTTAAATATACCATAGAAGAAATCAAGAAATCCTATGACCATCCATATCAAATTTGTATTGTATTGTTAGATTTTATAAATACAGAGTGTTTTTAAATTACTCTGAATGGTTTATGGGTATTTACATGAGCTGTGAGAAACAAAAGAGAACAGGACCAGTTTGGAAGGAAATCATCTAACAAATAGATATATCTGCTCATATTGATGTAAGAATAAAAGGGGAAAACTGTTTTTTCAGTTTCTGCAGCCCCACACAATATATTGTTTTTGCAATTGTTATGAAGTCACCCAGAAAATTGCAAATGTTACCGAAAAGGCAACATCAGCTTATTTTAAATTGCTGAGCTAAGAGATTTTTATAGCCAATTCAAGAAACAGGTGTTTTTTATGATCACATTGCAATAACTGCTGTATTCCTGTAATAACTACATGACCATTCCAAAGAGAAATATTTTGTTAATACTAACTAATTTCAATGATGTAATGGCCAATTAAAGGTTGTTCAGGTTGCTTATACTCTGGTGCTAATATGAGGAACTTTAGCAATGATTTTCATTGTAAAATGTTGATGATTTCCATATATTAAAGCCTTTACATCATCTTAGAATATGTAAAGTGCAATATAGTACCTCCCTCTTTTGTGTGCTTTTGCTTTCCGCGTTTTCAGTTATCCATTGTCTGGAAGTGAATAAATGATGTTCCTCCTGACCTAGGTCACTGGCCTAATGCTACATCACAGTGCTGACATCATTCCCTCACTTCATCTCATCATGAGACATTGTATTTTACATCATCTCAAGAAGTACAGTACAAGAAGATATTTTGAGAGACTACATTTGCATAACTTTGATTATCATATTGTAACAAAGTTACAATCTATTTTCAGTTACTGTTAATTTCTCACTATGACTAATTTATAAAGTTTATCATAGGTAAATATAGGTACATATCATAGGTACATATAGGAACAACATGGTATATATAGGGTTCAATACTGTCTGTGGTTTCAGTCATCCATTGGGGGTCTTGGAACGTATCCTCCATGGATAAGGGGAGGGACTACTGTGGCCCACAATATATTTGATCAAAGTATATTTTATTCTGTTGTTTCCATAAACTCTTACAGTATTTTTGTAGAAGTTTTTTATTGAACCAATCTTATGTTGGGTATATTAAGAATAGTCACTGCATATTCATTGTAATACCTCTAATTCAATTTTAAGATGATACCACATTAGAATTGAGGTAAAACTAAACTTAATGAAGAATAACTTTGATGCAATGTTCTCTTTCTAAATCAGTGTCTCAAATTACTTTCATCCTCATGCTATTCAATGCTGAGAAAACATCTCTGAAATACATTTTATGAATAACTTCACCTTTAGTATTTGCATTTACTAAACTGTGTGTGAGTAACTATTGCTCAACCTTGTTAGGTTTATTTCTTGAGTTTTCCATCTCCTAACTATACTCTCCCATCCTTTTTTTTTTTTTTTTCTTTCTTAGGCCCTACTTCATGAGAGACCTAGAATTCTTTCTTACGCGTATGCATATTTTTATACACAAATCTCTTAACAAAGAAGCCTCATTCAAAGGGGTATTTGCTTTCATTCCTTGTAGCTTATAATTTAGTTGCTCTAACTGTCTTTGTTTCCTATAAGAAAATTTTATAGCTGCATATTATTATAAGCACAAATCATGATAATATTAACCAAAATCCTACAGATGGATGCTTGGTAGTCTTAGATTTTTCAATATTTTTAGGATGCTACAAAAAAAACACTTCTAAATACAGTTCTTACTTTCATCCTTAAGGAAAATTCTTAAAAATATACTATATCAGGGTCATAACTATATTGAAAAAAGTGCTTTTCAGAACATTTGTGGAAATTGATAATTAAACACACACACACACACACACGTGTACACACGAATATCCCTAAGCATGGTAGGAGATTCAATTCTGTACACTTGCCAGCACAGGAGATTATAGTTTTTATTAAATTTATACCACTGTGGTAGAAGAATATGAATTTCAGTACTTACATTTGAGGTTTAATTTTTCTACATACTTTGTTATTCAATATTCTGGAATATTATTCTGGAAGTTGTCCATCCATTCTCCATTTTCTTTTTAAATGTTTGAGAGAGAATGTGTATGCACGAACAGCAAGGGAGGAGCAGAGAGATAGTGGGGAGAGAATCCCAAGAAGGTTCCATGCTGTCAGTGGGGAGCCTGATGTGGGGCTCCATCTCACAAACCATAAGATCATGACCTGAGCTGAAATCAAGAGTCGGACGCTTAACTGACTGAG
The DNA here is from genome assembly GCF_018350155.1 of Leopardus geoffroyi. NCBI lineage: Eukaryota > Metazoa > Chordata > Mammalia > Carnivora > Felidae > Leopardus > Leopardus geoffroyi. The sequence goes on from NC_059336.1 coordinate 111,993,472, forward strand.
CCACCCAGGCACCCTGTACCCATTCTCCATTTTCAGTAGGATCAAAGATCATATTTGAGGAATATTACTTTGGCAACTCCTAGTATTCAGATCTATTAGGAGAACATCACAATATTTCATGAGTGAGACAGGATGACATGGGTTAGGATTTGGGGGGCATGAATATAAAACAAAGCAAAATGGGGAAATTATGAATCATAGGTATATGGATGTGTTTTGTGTCAGGTGACCCAGAGAAAGGTGGAACAGTGACCACAAGGAGAACTGGTCTGGGATAAGCCTCATGGGTGCATTATTGGAGGTGGAGAATTTAATTTGAGAGTATATGTACCCAAACAGAAATGGCCCATAAGCAATTAAGGATATGGGGCAATATCTGGGCACCTGGGTGGCTCAGTGGGTTAAGCAACCAACTTCAGCTCAGGTCATGATCTCACGGTTCATGAGTTCAAGCCCTGCATCAGGCTTTGTGCTGACAGCTCGGAGACTGGAGCCTGCTTCAGATTCTGTGTCTTCCTCTCTCTCCACCCCTCCTTTGCTCACACCCTGCCTCTGTCTCTCAAAAATGAATAAATATTTTAAAATATTAAAAAAATAAAAAGGACATGGGTAGTATCTTAGCTTGAGAGGACAGACCCTATTAGTTGTAGATTCATACTCCCTGAAGTATGAATCTATAGTATTCATACTAGTGTGTGAAAAAAAAAAAAAATGCCAATGGGTAATTCTAAACAATAGGATTTGTATCTGCCTTACAAAGTTTTGATGAATTTATGTTTATATTCTACCAATGAATTGTGATTATCAGAATATTGCAAGAGAAAGCATCACATAAAGATTTGAAATAAGGATTTGAAATTATCCAAATTCCATATCCTATACCAAAACTTTTATCTCCTCTCAATTGCAGAAACTAAACTACCTTTCAAATTAAGATAAGGTGGCTGTCTCAACAACAGCTTCCCTCTGTACATGCTCAATACTTCTGTTTTATACCTCCCACCAGAAACCTCACAGCCCAGAAACCTAGCATACTGCAATGGGGAAATGGCTGACTTTGCTAAAACTACACACGGCAGAGTGGCAAATTCTTACTGCAGAATGGGGACTGGCTCCATTCTGTCACGTGTCAGAGGGATACCTGGGAAATGTGTGTTTCTGCAGGTCTCAGCCTCTCTTAGGTCCATCAAGAGGGGCAGAGGGTGGAAGACTGCAGACAGACTATGTCTAAGCAGACCTCGGTGTCCTTCAGGATAGGCACTGCCACACCGGGTCATAACACCTTTCGGAGGGACTTCACCAGGAAGCAGAGTCAACTTCTGAGAAAACAGCTGAGGGTGTTTATTTCTAATTCTGCAGGTACAAATACTGAGGAATAATTTGAGTACATGGGAGCAGACAAGACTCTGAGTCCTTGATCAGAAGGGCAGAGGGGGTGCTCTTTAGTGGGGCTTGCCCATCTCCAGCCTCGTGGATGTTTCTTTGAGTCTGAGTGCTCATGAATTCTGGGGTCAGGAGTAGCGATCCTTTAGTGAGTCCTATATTGTTATTGACCTCTCTGGCAGGCTGACCAGAACATCAAAATATGCTAGCATTCAGATGGGTACAGCATTATGATGTTTGGAGGAAAAGCCCCCGTGGTATATTTCAAATTGTGTTGAAAAATAGATAATATATAATCAACCAAACTATTCGCTGTATATAATTACATAAGGAAAACTTATAAGCATCACTTAAAATAGAGAAGCTGGAAAGGCTACAATCTACCTAAGCACAGCCAAATAAGGGTACAGAATGAGGGGTACCTGGGTGGCTCAGTCAGTTAGGCATCCAATTCTTGACTTCCACTCAGGTCATGATCTAACTGTTCATGAGGTTGAGCCCCATGCAGGCTGTGCACTGACCAAGCAGAGCCTGCTTGGGATTCTCTGTCTCCCTCTCTGTTTGTTTCTGTTCTTGCATACTCTCTCCCTCTCTCTCAAATAAACTTAAAAATGTATAAAAAGAGACAAGATCTCAGAATGATTCTAAAATGTAAACTTAAAAGCTCTTTTGTTTTCATTTTTAGTAACTGCACTTTATGTCAAACATGCTGGAATTTTGACTTAGGCACATTTATACATCTATATCACGAAGTACATTCATTTCTCCGCTGAATGATGGCCTACATAGAGGCATAAATGTTTCCAGTGTTATCACTATAAGTGCAATTCATATATAACATGATCATTTTTTTATTGCTTTTCTGGTGACTATGGTATCATTTCTTTTTCAATGTAGTCTACCACTTTGCTAAATAGGTCCTCCAGTAAATCAGTAGTATGGTTTTGTTTTTTTCAATGCAGGCTTAAGATTCTTATTGATTACTTCTGGAAAAGTGAGAATCCTACAAATTGCATTAGCTGAAAAGATCAATGGCCCATTAGACTGGCATTTTATAAAGACCTAGACTAGATGTTTCAGCAGAAGGCCAGAAAAAAATTACCTTTCATAAAGCACCTGTCCAATTGTTCAATATTATACCACAGGGGAAATTTTTTTTCCTAATTCCAGCTGGTTATCATTTTATGCTTTGAAACACAACGATTGATGACCCTTGTAATTTTAGCCTGGCTTATAAAACTGCACATAGTTTGTTATTTATATTCACATCAATGCCCATTCTATTGTTTTAATCTTCCTAAGATGTTGGCCACCATAATTTTCAGCGTCAGAAGGCTTTACAAGAAATATGTTAAAAATGATTTTTGAGAAAAACAAGAATTTTGAGTTTAACTGAAACAAAAATATGTAGGATGAATTTACCTGACATGAGTGTATTCTAGATTGGCCTATCAGAAATGAAGGAGCAGGATGGACAGAAAACAGTCATTGAAGTAGTTGTGTGCTGTCTACATTTTTTTTTTACTGAATTCTTGTACAAATAATGTGTCCTATTTCTTTGTTTCACTTCTGTATCTAATGGCTGTGTTCATTTTCTACCCAAATAAATTGAAGATTCTCTTAGGTTTTAGAGAACAGGGACATAGTTTAATAATCAGAGAAAGATAGATATCATATGTTTTCACTCTTAGGTGGATCCTGAGAGACTTAACAGAAGACCATGGGGGAGGGGAAGGAAAAAAAAAAAAAGTTAGGGAGGGAGCCAAACCATAAGAGACTCTTGAAAACTGAGAATAAACTGAGGGTTGAGGCGGGGTGGGAGGAAGGGGAGGGTGGGTGTTGGGTATTGAGGAGGGCACCTGTTGGGATGAGCACTGGGTGTTGTATGGAAACCAATTTGACAATAAATTTCATATTAAATAAGTAAATAAAAAATAATCACTGTCCTGGGGGCACCTGGGTGGCTCAGTCAGTTAGGCAACTGACTTTAACTCAGATCATGATCTCACAGTTTGAGTTCAAGCCACACATCAAGCTCTGCACTGACATTGTGAAGGCTACTTGAGATATTCTCTCTCTCTCTCTCTCTCTCTCTCTCTCTCTCTCTCTCTCTCTCCCCCCCCCTTTCTCTGTCCCTCCCTCATTCACTCATGTTCTCTGGTTCTGCCTCTCTCTCTCAAAATAAATAAACTTAAAAAATAATCACTGTCCTGGAATTGAAGGATCTGGGATTTGTGCCTTGTCTGTCACTGACCAGCTTAGTGGCCTTGGAGGAATCTTCTTCCCTTTCAGTTTGCTTCACTGCTAGGTTTTACAGTCTTTATCATTTGTAGACACTGACAAATTTGTTCTAACAATCTCAGCCATCCCCTAGGTTTTCAAGGGTTTATTCCTACCAGTAATTTCAGGCTTGAATTAATAAAGATAGATATCCAGTGACTCTGGATTAGGTGTTGTGTAAAGGTATTTGTTAGGTCCCTGTTTCTTTCACATCCCTCTCACTTCTGAGTACTTTATTAAAGTCTCAATAAAGTAAAGTCTGCTTCATTCTTTATTCATATGCCAACTACTTGAGGGAGTTTTACTGGAGTTCTCCTATTTTTATTTTTGTTCTTGCATGACTTTTCTATGATCCTTCTCCCTGGGATCACAGACCTAATGAGAATCCTGTTCCAAGAGAGAATTGGTCAGATAGAGCCAAGGCGCTGCCGCATCTCTATCCTCAAGTACTATTACTATTTGGGAAATCTACTTTCCTGTCCTAGACATTACCATGGGCCTCTTTTTATATCAACAAAAGGGTGAGAGCCATTGCCTAGTGTAAGTCTACCTGTCTAATCTTTTTAAGGGAAACCATAGACTTGGGCCAGCTGTTACTTAATTCAGACTATAACTTCTCTCATTCCAGCGCCCAGCTGAAGGGGTTCAGCAGGCTGTGAGACCAAGATTGCCTGTGGTATGATGTTTCTCATTTGCAATATAAAAAGAGCTGAATGAGATTAAGGACTCATTTAACCCTCAATTTATGTGATATGCTGCTCGAATACGGTGCATAATACACACGACACATTCATTAAAATATCCATTGCTTGATCAACACGAATAAATAGCGTAGCCTGAAGTACAGATAACTGAACCTCGTAAAGAGAAAATTTAAGTCTTATGTAACAAAATAATTTTGCCTTCCAGATAAAGTATTTTATTCCTATGAAAGGTGCAAGGTTCATAGCTTAGGCCAAATGAGTGGCTGACAGGAACATACTTTGTAGATAAAGGAAGATTTTCTTCCCTTTCTTCAGTTGTACTGGTACAGTATTTGGCAAGCAAGGTGCCTGAAAAGATGGAAAGGAGAACAGTCTTTCATGGAGAACATGTTTTCATCAAAATGGGGTATGTCAAAGTTACTGTAAATGAACGGCCAGTGGTGGAGGCTTCTGGGTGCTTTTCATGTTCTCTTTGATACTGTTTGCCAGACGAAAACTGGAAATAATAATTTTTCAATCCTTTATACAAGATAGTAAAGAAAACACATGTTCAAGTAATTTTAACTAATAGGAAATAGGATACTAGGCTTCAACCAAACTTCTTACCACAGAGAGAAAGTGTAGTACTAAACATTATGTAGTTCATATTTTGTTAAAAATGGCAGCAGTTTAAGTGACGTGACTAAATTATTAGGTTTTAAATACCATACAACTCCTATATTGCAATCAATTTTCTTAAATTCTGGAAATACCGTTAACACTTTTTTGACAGGCGAACAACAGAATATTTTGCTCAGTATTTTCCACAGGTATAGAATACTTTATCTAACTCCCATATAGGGGCTTCAAATTATTCTGCATGAAGTTACACATATTTTAGTCACATTTTAGAAGAAGTTTTGAATTCCTTGAGGAAGTGTCCAACTTCTGTGTGGGCATTCATTTGAAAAGTATGATTTGTTATTTTTGAAATCTTAAAGGCTAGGTAAGCCTACATAGGTTCCGAGCCTAATAGATGGTATACTCAGTTCCAAGGCTTGGTTCTAAGCCAAATAAGATGGTATGTTCAGTAATGTAGCCCAGGATTGGAAATAAAGATATGTACAGATAGATGTTAGAAATACATAGGTCTACATGTACGTACATATATATTTCTATCTAGAGATTTGCATCTATATACATAAAAATGTTTTCTCTTTCACACTTTTGAGTTTGATATTCTAATAGTTGATGCTGACCTGTAACTGTTTTTTGTTTAGCAATTTATAAACTTGTGTTATGATTTTCAAAGTTTCTTGTGCACAAAGCTAAGTTAGGTGTTTAGAAAGCAGATTTCCAGTTGCTGCCACAGAGAATCTTATTCTGTAATGCGAAATGGGGCTTGTTGTTTGATGTTTTAAACAATCTTTTTATGTAGATCTTTTGCAGGCTGTTATGAACATACCCATTGAAAAAAAATGACCAAAGCAATATTAATGCAAACAGGAAGTCATAAATATAATTCACTAGGAGGAAAATAAGAAAACCATTTTGAAACATGATAAAGAGGGTACGCCCAGGAAAGGTGAATGTGTAGATTTGGAAATTGTGACAAAGATAGGGATTTTATGAAGTCTGATTGAGGCAAAGAACATAGGAGAAAAGGTGAGAGAAGTGTCTAGGGAATTCCTTAAGAGAAACAATTAGGACTTTTTATGAGAAGAAACAACATTCTTGGGTAAATCAAACATCAAACAGAATAATATTTGTTAATTTTAATTAACTATTACTATTTCTGTAATTTATCTCTCCGTCTGTTGGAATACAGGGCTTCCTTGGGGCACCTTGGTGGCTCATTAGGCTGAGCGTCTGACTTCAGGTCAGGTCATGATCTCACTATGGGTTCAAGTCCCGCATCTGGTTCTGTGCTGATAGTGTAGATCCTGCTTGGAATTCTGTTTCCCTCTTTCTGTGCTCCTCCCCTGCTCACATTCTCTTTCTTTCTCTCAAAAATCTATAAATACATTTAAAAAAATAGAATATAGGGCTTCCTATTATTAAACATTCTAAGACGGACCTTTATAGATAGTCTTAACTTACAAACTTTTACATTTTAATCTACATATTCTATTTTAATCAGGTAAACCCATAGCAGCATGAGTTCATCTCTGTGACAGCAGTTAAATACCAATCACAGTTGTCTATAGTACCAATTGAAGCAAAAGCCAAAATTTAAATATACTTCATGAAGACAGGTCTTACCCAGTAAGGAGGAAGAAAGGAGTTTCCTTGATGTATTCTGTAACTAATTTAATAAAAAATTTATAAGAGAGTAAGTTCTGAGAGCCACTTGCTGTATCAGCCTTTGGCCACTCTATAATCACTTCTCCTTATAGTCTGAAATTAAAGTTATAAAGGAGGCATAATTTCATAACCACCCAAGAGCTGGAGAGAGTTATAAGCAATATAAAATCTTAGAGGTAATGTTATTTTTTAATGCAAATGAGTTTCACCTTCTTTTGCTCAAGGGAGAGAGATGCCCAGGGTATTGTGTTGTCATCAAGAGCAGCTGAAAGGCATCATGATCAATTTAAATTTCTAACACGGTGCAACAGTGATGAAATAGGAGTGCATGTAATTCAATACAGGAATTTGTGTGTGCATGAATAATGGCTAATGCCTGTGTTTTTTAATTAAAAAAAATTTTTAGCTATTACCAGCCCTTTGGCTATTTTCCCAAAAATGTGCACATAGGACTGGATTGTTATTAGTACTCTTATTAATAAAAGCCTATAAGTTCTGAAGGCCATATCCGTAATGTGGTATACATATATACTCACAAATAAGTCCTCTTTTATTTGTGTATTTTAAAGATAAGTTGAAGCATTTTACAGTAATACTATGTGGAATTCATGTTTTTTAACTTCATCAGAGAAAACCTAGGTATTTTAGTGAATTATCTAGGTCTTAAGGACTACTAGGCAATTAAAATTTTTGTAAGATTTCAATATGTGAAAAATACATATGCAGTTGGATTATTTAATTCATTTAATATAATGTTAAAACTTTTTAATTCTTAAATGCACATACCTTCTTGTAAGCCAACAATTTGCATAGGCAATAAAGAGTAAGCTTGACCTGGCTGTTTACGTTAAGCAACCAGGATTTCTTCCATGGGCATTACTAAGTGTATGAATTAATACAAAACACTAATTTCTTGGGAAAAAAAAATATGGTTTTGATACTTTTCAGTAAATGTTGAGTATCTTAAAAGGCATTTATATTAATGGTATCTAAAATCAATTAAATTTCTACTATATCCCATAAGATAATGTGATTGCTTAATCCAGCAAGAGCCCTGAAAATTAACTAGCTTTAATTTTGTAGAAAAGAAAACGGATTTTCAAAAATACTGAATAATTTGCCAAAGAATTTTTACCATGTCATACAATAGATGAGCAGCAGCATCCAGATTTAAACCTATTTTTAAATGGCTTCAAAGTCTAATATTTTGTTATTTAAATCAGTCTTTTCTGATTGTTCTGTGAAGAATATTCCTCTCAGTGGAAACAAATGGATATTACAGACCAACTTTCTTACCGCACAAAATTGTTGACAAATTTTGTAAACACTGGGTTATAATTAAATAAGTAACTTTAAGATTCTTCAGAATGTCTAATAAGCAATATAAATTTCCAAGAGGGAAATAAATGGTGTGGTTTTTCCTAAATTTATGTGAAGGCAAGTCCTTTTTTCAGAGGGGATAATTTTCTATGAACTTGAACTGTGAACTATTAAGTTGTATATGTTTTGTGCTGCTCAGGTGCCGGAATGTGGCATAATTATCAATTAGATTAGATTATAGTTTGCATAAATACCAAAAATCCATACTTATGGACTGGCCACCTGATCAAGTGATTGCAATAAATGCAAAAACAAATCCATTTTTGGTCTTTAGCCAGTGTTTGCTTGGTTTCCCCAGATTCTGCCTCTTTTACCTTTAATGAAGGCCATGAATGCCCAGCTTGCAAGCTCAGACTCTCCTAGTCATTAGGAGCAACTCTAACCTCAGTCTGGAGGGATCTCCACAAAATAATGTGCCAACACAGACATGGCCAGCTCTGTGATCCCAACCTGCCAGACCCTGACCTGTGTGGTTCACAGAGTACTCACTTTGATCTCTTTGCACTGAATACTTACCTTAATACATGGTTAATAAACATATGAAAAATAAGTGCCCAGTCTAGTCAGAGAATTGCCAAATAAGTTGGTGATGAGAGAAAAATCCTATATAACTGAACAGTTTTTTAAAAATACAATATCTAACATTAGTGTGTAATAGAGAGTGCATACTCCCACCAATACTGATGGATGTGTGAATCTGTACAATGTTGAGTAGGGCATTTTGGCCATTTAAATCTCGAAATTCAAAAGGACTCAAAATCTTAGAGATGGTGATTTCTTTTATATGGGAATAAATATGTTTAAAAACTTAAAGGCAAATATTTGTTGAATTTTTATTGCAGAAATTTGGAATGAATAAATTAATTATGGTATATCCCCGCAATAAGACATATAGTTATTAAATTACTATAAAATATTAAAGGCATAGAAGACATTTATGATGTCATGTTAAATATAAAAGAAGGGCATTTATATGCAGATTTTCTCAGTTTGTGTCAAAACGCAAATAAATGATCTGAGATATTTTTGTAAGCTGTTTTTTTTTTTAATTTTTTAATATATTTTTGAAGAAGAGAGAGACCGAGTGTGAGCAGGGGAGGAGCAGAGAGAGAGGGAGACCTAGAATTTGAAGCAGGCTCCCGGCTCTGAGCTGTCAGCACAGAGCCTGATGCGGGGCTCAAACTCACAAACTGTGGGATCATGACCTGAGCCGAGGTTGGACGCTTAGCCGACTGAGCCACCCAGGCACCCCAGCTGTTTTGTTTTTAAGTTTATTTATTTTGAGAGACAGAGAGAGTGAGGGAAGAGCAGAGATGGTGGACAGAGAATCCCAAGCAGGCTCCCTGCTGTCAGCACAGAGCCTGATGGGGAGCTCAACCTCACAAATGGTGAGATCATGACCTGAGCTAAAATCGAGAATTAGATGCTTTACCAGCTGAGCTACCCAGGAGCCCCTAGTTTTGTAACCTGCTTATGGGTGGTAGAATTCTGATTTTATTTTTTGTACTTTTGAGTTAAAAAAAAAAAGTCTCCCCAAAGTACTGTAAAAAATTGAGGCATAGCAATACATAATAGGATAAATACTTCTATGATGCTTTTGATAAATTTACCTACTGAATTGCTATCAAATTTTTCCCATATCTGTATAGTAAAAACGTACACCAATATATTTATGTTCTTCACTCAAAACGTGCTTTGAGTTTCAGATTACCAAATATTACTAAGCTTTTCATTTGTATAATTTCCCCCCAAGTAATTGCTTTTAAGAGAGGGCTTTTACACATACACGTCTTTGCAAATCTACAATCATGCATCTAACACTTGATTGTCTATCTCTTCTAATTAAATCTCTTTATATTCTAATCCACCTCTCCATATCTACCAATTCCAATATATATGCAGATCTACTTAGGAACAGTCATTTTAGGAAAATCATGTTAAAAATCCTACAGTGATTCTCCATTGTGAGACAAACTACATTCAGTTTCATCAAACAAAACCAAACTAAGTCCCAGTGGTCTGAATAGCTTTCAAGAGAGCCTGATGACTGTCCTGGGTGCCCTTGTATTACTTTTTGCCAGTTCTGCTTTTCTCGGCTTCTAGAAAGGACGGTTTTGGAATCCCATCTCCTATTTCTAGCTGGCCTCAACTTCACTAGTTCAGAGAGATTCTTTATATCAGTGATCATTGATTATTAAGCATTTTATATTTATGTGTGCACGCATGCTGATGGTTTCTTGTAAGTTACTTGAAATGTTCTTTCGTCTTGTTGACAGGGACTTCCTTGACTGGATTGCTCTCTTCCAAGAATGGGAGCCATGCTTTCAACTTGTAAGGATTGTCTGACTTCCAATTCCATTTCTATATTATAATATTTGCTCAGACTTGAAACATAAAAAATTGTTCAAATAATGAGGACCTCCTCATTCAGGAGCCACATCTACTTGTATAGTATTTGAACCAGGCAGAATTTCAACTAGCTTTTTACACTATTTCATATTTAGGTACAATATGTTCAATGACTTCTGCTATTGACAGCCTACCTTCTTGCAGGAGTGTTTCAATTAGCCTTTTAAGCTAACTATTTACTGAAGGTACCTTAGAAGTGAGTCAACTACCAAAATGACATTCAGAACAATAATTCAATTTCCTGGCTCACCAGTTAGGCCAGAAATCACAGTCTTATTATGTTTCAAGGAATTTATGATGAAAGAAAAAAGTATTTGCTTTAAAATACTCAAACAGCCTGAGCCCTGCAGGTTGCCAGGAATTTAGGACATACTTTACAACTGCTCATTTACATCTGTGCCACAATAAAATCAATTTTTGGAAGGAAGTGGATGATAGGGGGTTGGCTGGGGCAGAAGAGAAGATATTAAAATTCAAGTAGTTTGCCTTCAAAAATTTGATATTTCATGCTAAGCTCAAGCAAAAAAGGACTCTGATGAATCATTACTTTTCAAACAAAACCATAGTGAAGTTTATAAATTTCTTTAATAGCCATCTAATATAAACTAAACATTATGCAATACAGTTTTTCATATTAATTTATTGAAGCTTCATCCAAACCGTGAAAGGTAGATATTATTAATAGGTGCTTTTAAGGTGCAGAAATACTCGAAGGTCAGGTGTTTAAGATCAAACAGATTTCAAGTTGTTGGACTGAGATTATAATGCGTATCTCACTCCCCAAACCATGTTACTGATATTACATCATACCATCATCAGTAAAGGCAGTAGATATTTGGGAAGTCATTGTGTATAGACATTAAATAAATTGTAAGTAATTGTTTCAACCTCTACTACTGAAATTTCATATATGTTTTATGAAACATATGAGGCATATGTTAATGTGCCTCATTATAAAAAATTTAAGGGTACATTCACTAAAAAATAAATATAGAAAATAATACAAAATAGACTATGAACTAATAGGAAAAGATTAGACATAGAAAACAATGTATAATTCTCTAATAAACCTATTGTTGAGAGGTAGCCAGAGTTATTGAGTATATGTCTCCATGAGATTAATTGTTCATCCTCCCCACCATTACACTTTTAATACATTATAGAGTATAGGAGAAACCAATTGCAGCTGGCCTAATCTCTGTTGGATGTCAAAGTTATGGCCATTTATAACTAGTTAAGTGGCTTTTGTGAAAAGCATAGTTCAGAGTTTGATGCTCTTCGCACAATCGTACTAGTAAAATTATTGTTTTAATTCTCACTGGAAAAAGTTAAAATGATGCTTCTCTCTCTCTCTCTCTCTCTCTCTATATATATATATGTATATATATATATATATATATACACACAATATGTATATATATCACATATATATACACACACACACATATATATACACACATATATAATATATAATACAATAATATATAATATGTAATATATAATAATAGAATAAAATAATACAAAATAATAAAGTATAATATAATACAATAATATAATAAAATATAATATAATAATATATAATAAAAATATATGCTAGTTCCCATCTGAAATTAAACTATGATGTTACCAAGGAATAACAAAATCCCTTTAGCTCTATATGTGTGTGTGTGTGTGTGTATATATGCAATATATTTTAGCAATATAATATATAATTTATATATATACATATTATATATATAATATATAGTATTATATGTATATATATAAATTTAACTGTGATGTTACCAAGGAATAACAAAATCCCTTTAGCAATATATATATATATATATATATATATATATATATTTACTTATATATATATATATATTTTAGCAATGTAATATATATGTATATATATGTGTGTGTGTGTGTGTGTGTATAAAACTTATACCACATTCTAATTTCCGGGGTGAGGGACATTAAGAAAACAGAGTGAATCGGAAGGGTAGCCTTAAGCTTTTAAGTGAAGTTATAGCTTCAGTTCCATACTCCACTGCTGTTTTGAGATCAACCGTATTTGTGGCAAAGAACTTGGATACTTGCCTGTGATCTTTATTCTGGGAGAGTTGCTTATCCCAGGGCAGTAACTACCCTTCAGTCTCACGGGGTCTCAGGTGGGGACAAAGATGAGGGCCATCAGTCTCCCCTTCCACTTTACTAAGTAAAGTCCTCACTGCTTAGGTGCAAAACAGAAACATGCCATCAACACAAAGAGACTGTAGAAATAACTTTTCCATTTCCAGTCACACATAGCAAGGAACAGGGTTAATGATAAAAATAATATGTTATAATTTCATAGTCTTTTATTACATCTTATAATATCAAAGGCATTATGTCATTAAAATTCTTTGAAATCATGACTTTAAGGTTGAATACAATTGGTATGGAATTACAATGATGGTAATTTTTTTTATTCATTTGCTTTAAAGATACCACTGATATTTTTGTTGTTATTTTTTAAATGTACTGAACACTTTTATAGAGAACTCTGTGCTTTTCCTTAGGACAAATTCCCAGCAGTTGATTTACGGGATCAAAAAATATTAACATTTAAAATACTCTTGATATACATTGCCAATTTAGCCTCCAAAGAGAGACTCCTTTTTATAACTCCTGGCAGGAGAAGAGGCTATCTTTTTACTACACACTTGCCAACACTGAATATAATCATTAAAAATGTATCCAGTGTCTTAAATTTGAATTATTTTGATTATTGAGCCTGAACAGCTTTATTTGCTTTTACTAATTTTTCAGTTATGAACAATAATAAAGTTATTTTCTTTATTAAAATGCATTATGGAATTGTCACCACCACCCCCAATTTCCAAACGTCATTGTTAATGAACAGCAAAGAGTAATGCAAAATGCAAGCAACTGATACAGAATAATGAGAGGCTCAAATTTCAGTCCTGATTTCTAACAGGCCTACACACTGTAGTATCTCTGAGCCTCCTATTCTGCATCTTTATAATGATAATATTTTCAAACATTTTTGAATTCTGTGTATCTAAAATGTAATATTATTATATAGTAGATATATAAGTCCTAAACAAACATGAAGATCTTAAGCCAGAACATTGAACATTTTATTAAATGCTCTTTGTTAAATTTAGGCAAATTTTGAGACTTTTATATTGGGTCTGTCTCTTTAAATGAGTTCTAATTGTTTCATTTCATTTAGAGTTGCTCAGTCTGAGAACTTGGTGTTCATTTTGTCTGTAGTATATCCCAGCATTCTGTAATGACTGTGGGTGGTGGAGAGAAAAAGAAGATCTTTAAAGGAAGGTTGTGCTTGGTGAAGACCTTCTTGGAAGAGTAGGTTTCATGGGTGACTACCCTCTTTCTAGACCAATGTAAACCTTACTGCCCTATAGAGCTAATTTTCTAGAATATGGGAGATAATCAATAACCAAGTAAGATGTGTTCAATTGTGTTAAATGTTATGGATGCTTAAAAAATAATCAAATAGGATAATCAGGGAAGGCCTCAAAAATGAGTTGATTGAACAGATAGTGGAAGGAGGTAAAGGGCAGAGCCATGCATTTACATGTAGGAAGTAGGTTCCAAACACAACACATAGCAGGTGTAAATGTCCAGAATCAGGAGCATTCTTGCCCTAAAGAAGAGTATGGAGGCTGATACTGAGCAATGGAATGATCAAGAGTGAGTTGTTTGAGGTGAGGTGGTCAGACAGGTAGTAAATGATCACATGAGACACCCTGTAGGCTATTGTAAGAACTTAGCTTTTACTCTGAGTGAGAAAGTAAGTCATTGGAGGATTATGAGCAGAGGAATGACAAGATCTGACTCAATTTTTATATATCCTTGTTCTCTGTTGAGAACAGTATAGGGGCAAAGGCAAAGGAGGGAGACCACCTAGAAAGACATGGCAGTAATCTTGGGGAGGGCTGGTTGTAGCTTGTATTAGGATGACAGCTAATTGGATCTTGAAAGAAGAGAGGGAATACGATCTTCAGACCCTTTAGTTGTGTGGTAGGAAAGAAATAGAAGAAAATATTAATGATACCCTTGGAAAGCGTAGGCTTGCACTAACTTAAAACATACTGAAGCACCCCCTTAGAACAGATATAAGGCTATGGTGTGAATTTGTACTCGTTGTTTGTAACTCTTAACATCTTACCTATGATTCTTAGAATGTTCCTTATTAAGTATTGATATTTCCCATTCAAGGTTCTTTTCAGGGAATTCAATTTCTATCAAATTGACCATGTCATGCATTGGACTAATCCTGACTGAAAAAAAAAAAGGTCATATAAGTATATGTATAACCATAATGGTGATGAGATGACAAAACCTGTAAATAAAATTCTTATTAGTTATTAAGAGCACTTAATACTAAATCTTCTTGTGAACTTAACTTTTCACAGTGTAGCATAATTCTGGCAATTAAATAACATCTTTGACAGGCATAAAAATCAGAATCTTTAAAATCTGAGTTAGTATCAAAATAAGATATCCATACAATTTTGTATTACTGTTTAATATTGTCTACACTTTAAAAAGTCAAGTTCTAAAGCTCAAAGTTCTTTTTTAAACTTTATTTTGCAAAAATTATGGACAAATTTGTACGGAGTCTCATGTATCTTTTATTCAACCTACATCAATGGTGGTCAGCACTGTAATGTTAGTACAATATCAAAACCAGGATACTCACATTGGTATATAACTATTAACTCCTCTGTAGATTTTATTTGGCTTTTACCACTTTATACCTGCATATATTTGTTTGTGTCGGGTGTGTGTGTTGGTAGTTCTGTGCAATTTTATTTAGTACGGAGATTTGAGTAACTACTACCAAAATCAAGATGCAGGATTGGGTCCATCACCACCAAAGAACTCCCTTGTGCTATTTCCCTGGGTTTACATATGTCCCCCACACTCTTCCCTGCCCCTGGCAACCAATAATGTATTCTCCATCTCCTTAGTTTTGCCATTTTGAAAATGCTGTATAAATGGAATGCTACAATATGAAACTTTGGAAGATGAATTTTAATAAAGCATGCTCTTGAGGTCTTTGCGGGTTGTTGCATGTATAAGCAGTTCATCTTTTTTATTGCTGAGGAGCCAAATAGATGGTAGCAGGGTACTTTTTAACTACTTACCAGTTGAAAGACCTGTGGGAAATTTTCCATATTTTGCTATTCCAAAGTTGTTATGAACATTCCTGTGGAGATATTTGTGCAAATATATGTATATTTCTTTGGGATAAATGCCCAAGAGAGCAATTGCTGGGTCATGTAATGAGTGCATGTTTAGTTTTATAGGAAAATGCCAACCAATTTTCCAAAATATCTCTAACAATTTACATTGTCATCAACAGTGTATGAGAGTGTCAGTTTCTCTGCATCCCTCCTCATCTGGTATTATCACTATTTTTTTATTTTAGCTGTACTGATACATATGATATTTTGTTACAGTTTTAATTTCATTTCCCTAATGGCTAATGATTTCAAATATGTTGTAATGTACAAGAATTTGTCATATTTATTTGCTTTTTGGTGAAACGTGTGCTTATGTGTATCTCCATTTTATAATTGAATTGCTTGCTTTACTGTTGCATTTGAATTATTCACACATTCTAGATACTAGCCTTTGTCAGATGTGTGGTTTGCAAATATTTTCTACCAGTGTCGCTGTCCTTTTCTTTTTTCAACTGGGTCTTTTACCGCAGAAGAGTTTAATTGTGGTGAAGTCCAATTTATTACTATTTATGGATCATGTGCTATCTAAGAACTCTTTGTGTAGCTAAATGCTAAAGATGTTCACCAGTGCTGTCACCTCTAAGTTTTCTTATTATGTTTTACAATGAAATCCATGATTTTTTTTTAATTTATTTTGCATACGTTGTTAAGCTTAGGTTGTGGTTCTTTATGGATATGTCTATTTATATACAGCTGTTCCATCACTCTTTATTGGAATGACTTGTCTTCCATTTGAATTGCTTTTGTACTTTTTTCAAACCTCAGTTGGACATGTTTATGTTAGTCTATATCTGGGTTCCCCGTTCTGTTCCTTGATCCATGTATCCTTCCACCAAAACCATGCTGACATGATTACTGTAGACAAGTAGTAAACAGACGTAAGATTGAGCAATTCTTCCCACTTTGTTTTTAGAATTTTACTTAGCATTTGATGTTTTAGTTCCTTTCCCTTTACATGTAAGTTTAAACATAAACTTGCCTGTATCTATAAAATATCTTGATGGGATATTGTTAGAAATTGTGTTAGTCTTCATATCAATTTGGGGAGATGTAAGTCTTTACTATATTGAATATTCCATTCTATGAATCTTCAAGTACTTTATTTAGATATTTAAAATTTTTTCATCAGTGTCATAACTTTCAGCATACAGATCCTTTATATATTTCAGCTTGATTCACAACTAGGTATTTCTTTGACCTTTATTCCTCTAAATTGAAGTATAATTAACATTCAATATTATATTAGTTTCAGGTATACAGCAAATTGATTCAACAGTTGTACACATTACTCAGTATTCATTATCATAAGTATAGTCACCACCTGTCACCATACAACTTTATTAGAATACTGACTATATTCCCTGCACTGCACTTTTCATGTCTGTGACTTATTTTAATTTTTAATGTTTATTTTTGAGAGAGAGAGAGCATGAGTGAGGGAGGGGCAGAGAGAGAGAGGAAGACACAGTATCTGAAACAGGCTTCAGGCTCTGAGCTGTCAGCACAGAGCCTGACATGGGGCTGGAACTCAGGAACAGGGAGATCATGACCTAAGCTGAAGCTGGACGCTCAACCAACTGAGCCACCCAGATGTCCCTGTGACTTATTTTAAACATGGGGGCTTGGGGGTGCCTGGGTGGCTCAGTTGGTTAAGCGTCCAACTTAAGCTTAGGTCATGATCTCATAGTTCATGGGTTCAAGATCCGTGTTGGGATCTGTGCTGACAGCTCAGAGCCTGGAGCCTGCTTCACACGTGTCTCACTCTCTCTCTCTGCCCGTCCCCTGCTCGCTTGCTAGGGCGGGCCCTCCCTCTCTCGCGCGCGTGCTTGCTCTCTCTCTCTCTCTCTCAAAAAATAAGTAAATAAATAAACATTTAATTTTTTTTAAAGGGAGTTTGTACCTTTTAATCCCCTTGATCTACTTCACCCATCCTTCCAACCACCTGTCCTCTGGCAACAAGATTTTTCTTAAACACAGAGAACAATCTGTTGCTTGTTTCTGTGTTTTTTGTTTTTTTCTTTTAATTCCGTGGTTAAGTGAAATCACATGGTATTTGTCTTTGCCTGACTTATTTCACTTAGCTTAATAAACTCTACGTCCATTCATGTTGTCGCTAGTGGCAAGATCTCCTTCTTATGACTAAGTAATATTCCATTAGAAATACAGATATACCGCTTCTTCTTTATTCATCTGTCAATGGACACTTGGGTTGCTTCTGTATCTCGGCTTTGGTGAATAATGTTGCAGTAAGCATAGGGATGCATTCTACCTTTTTGAATTCGCATTTTCACTTTCTTTGGGTAAATAACCAGTAGTGGAATTATTAGATCATGTGGTATTGTAATTTTTTAAATATGTTGAGGAATCTTCATGCTTTTTTCCACAATGGCTTCACCAGTTTACATTCCCACCTATTCTGCATAAGGGTTCTTTTTTCTCCAAGTCCTCATCAGTGCTTGTTATTTCTTGTCTTTTTGATTCTAGCTATTCTGACAAGTATAAAGTGATAGCTTGTGGTTTTGATTTGCATTTCCCTAATAATTAGTGATGAACATCTTTTTATGTGTCTGTTGGCCATCTGTAGGTCTTTGGGAAAATGTCTATTCAGATGCTCTGCCCATTTTTAAATCACTGTTTAAATTCTTGATAGATTTTGGATATTAACCCATTATTGGATACATCATTTGCAGATATCTTCTCTCATTTGGTAGTTTGCCTTTTTGTTTTGTTGATGGTTTCCTTCACTGTGCAACAGCTTTTTATGTTGATGTAGCCATGATGGCTAATTTTTGCTTTTGTTTTCTTTGCTTCAGGAAGCATATCTAGAAAAATGTTGCTAAGGCCGATGTCTAAGAGGTGATTGCCTTTGTTTTCCTTTAGGAAGTGTACGGATTCAGGTCTGACGTTTGGGTCTTTCATCCATTTTGAGTTTATTTTTGTGTATGGTGTAAGAAAGTGGTCCAGGTTCAGCCTTTTACATGTGGCTGTCCTATTTTCTCAACACCAATTATTCAAGAAGATGGTCTTTTCCCTGTTGTATATTTTTGACTTCTTTGTCCTAGATTAATTAACCATATCAGTATGGGTTTATTTCTGGGCTCTGTATTCTTTTTTTTTTTTTTTTTTTTTTCAACGTTTATTTATTTTTGGGACAGAGAGAGACAGAGCATGAACGGGGGAGGGGCAGAGAGAGAGGGAGACACAGAATCGGAAACAGGCTCCAGGCTCTGAGCCATCAGCCCAGAGCCCGACGCGGGACTCGAACTCACGGACTGCGAGATCGTGACCCGGCTGAAGTCCGACGCTTAACCGACTGCGCCACCCAGGCGCCCCTGGGCTCTGTATTCTATTCCATTGATCTTTGTGTCTATTTTGGTGCCAGTACCATACTGTTGCGATTACTACTGCTTTGTATTCTATCTTGAAATCTGGAATTGTGGTACCTCCCGCTTTGTTCTTTTGCAAGATTGCTTGGTCACTCTGAGTCTTTTGTGGTTCCATACAAATTGTAGTACTATTTGTTCCAGTTGTGTGAAAAATGCTGTTGGTATCTTTATTGGAATTAAACTGAATTTGTAGATTGTTTGCAATTATATGGACATTTTAACAATATTCTTCGAACCTTGAATCTTTAAAAAAAAAAAGGTGGTAATACTATATTTTAAATACTTGTTTCCCCATGATCTATCATTGAATTCACAGATTCCTTTCTGTGTGGCCTCCAATCTGTTTTTGAACCTTCCAAGGATTCTTTTTTATTTCAGTTATTGCATTTTAAATTCTTTGATTTCACACTGGAATTTTTTTAGATCATCTATGTCCTTGCTCGGAGTTTTTGTTTTCCATTTTTAAAGCATTTTCATAACTGTACATTGAAGCATTCTTATGTCTGTTTTAAAATCCTTATCAAATAATCCCAACATCTCGGTCATCTCATTGTTGGCATCTGTTTATTGTCTTTGCTCATTCATGTTGTGAATTTCCTGGTTTGGAAAAATTCCTGGAATGATGAATGACTACTGATTGTGCCCTGGATATTTTGGAAATCATGTGATAAGACTTTGAATCCCATTTAATCTTATTTTTAGAACATAAGTAACCCTCTTTGGTTGTTGTGTGCAGGTTTAGGTAGAAGGGAATTTTCATTTTCCTGCTAGACTCCACTAAAACTGCCCTGATAAAAGTGGGGTGCTGATTCATACTGCCTCACTGAATATGATTAGGGTGGAAATACAGCGCTCTCCCAGCCCCATTAACACCCTTGACAAAAGCCAAGCATCAGCACTGCCTCATTGCCGCTTCAGTGGAGAGTAAGCTCGGCTTTCTTCTGGTCTTTGCTCACAACAGGAGGTGCTCATCTCCTGTCACTTCATTTCACCATACTGATGCTGGTGGGAGTGGAATTTCAGCTCCCTGTTAGGCTTTGGTGACATGAGAGAAGGTGTGTAGTGGAGAACAGACTAACTCCATTTTGTTCTCCCTTCTTCACTCTTTTTTTTTTAATGTTTGTTTAGGAAAGAGAGAGAAGGCAGGGGAGGGGCAAAGAGAGAGAATCTCAAGCAGGCTCTGTGCTGTCAGTGTCGAACCTGACATAGTGCTTCATCCCAGGAACCATGAGATCATGGCTTGAGCCAAAATCAAGAGTCAGACACGTTACTGACTGAGCCACCCAGGCGTCCCTCCCTTCTTCACTTCTGATGTTGCTGGATGGTGACAAACATTCTGACTCCTGCCTATTCCTACTAATTCTACCTGGACAAACAAACTGGATCAGAGGAATGGGGACACTGCTTCCTGTTTCCACCAACCTTTAAAATTCAGCCCCTGACTTGGCCCCTCCAACGCCATCCTGGTAGGGAAATGTGAGCACTGTAGCCTGCTTCTACCAGGCCTAGCAGTAGAAAATCCCTTAGCTCTACTGAAACTGCAAGGGTGAAGGGGTCAGGTGTTTCCACTGCTGTTTGACTGCAGTAGGGCACATGTTGTCAAAAAGATTTTCTGTTCTGTTATGCTGCTTTCTAGGTCCTTCTGGCTTGGGAGTAGTCTTTTCATTGTTTGCTTATTTTCTCTATACCTGTTTTCAGTTCTTGGCCAAAGATTTTTCTGTAGCTTCCTGTCCAGGAGGCAACAAGAAAACCCAGGAAACTCACCACCATATTTTCCCTCCAGCCCCAAAGTCTCTGTGCCTTTCTACCTGTATTAGTTTCCTAGGACGGTCACAAAAAATTGGCACAAGTTGGGGGGCTTAACACAAGAGAATTTTATTCTCTCACAGGTCTGGAGGTTAGGTAAAAAATGCAGGTGTTGGTGGGTTCACGTTCCCTCTAGGGATTCTGGGGGAGAATCTTTCTATGCTTCTTTCAGCTTCTGGTGTTCCTTGGCTTGTGACAACCTACCTATTTGTTTCATCTTTACATGGCCTTCTCTCTGTATTTCCTCTAAGGACTGTGACTATTGTATTTAAGGCTTACCCTAACTGAGGATGATCTTATCTGGATATCCTTAATATATTTACATCTGCAAAGGTAGTTTTTTCCAAATTAAGTCAGATTTGTGTGTTCAAGGGGTTAGAACTTAGACATCTGTTTGAGAGACATTATTTGATCAATGACAGGAATTTTCAGGATCCTCTTAAGTTTGTCACTTAAGTTATGTCTAGGATGCAACTAAAAGTTGGAAGAAGAAGGACTTGAGAATATGGATGTAATCTAAAACCCTCTTTACTTTTTAATACTTAAGCTCATTGTGTGTGTGTCCTACTGAGAACTGTTATCTTGTAATAGGTGTCTTAATTATTCTTTTGAGTGATAGGAACAGACTTCTTACAGAATTTGCACATAAAATAGTTCTTGATTGAAAAGAAACATCGATGCCTGAGGGCCTTTATTTTGGTTAATTAATTACATCCTCTCATTTCTCTTCCACTTAATGCTTTTCTTTCACTTAATGTCACTTCTGCATTGCCACCAGAGTACGGCATAAGAAACCATGCCAACATCTTATTGCTTAAAACAATAACCATTTATTAATAGTGTGCATGCATGTCGGCATGCCATTCGTTCCTCATCATTCAGAAAGTTCACATGGACATGGACCGTTTGGTGATAGAGAACATGAATGAGCAGAAACATGCAGGTATTTTCACGAGCCTCTGCATCATTTATGTTAGCATCCTATTGGCCTAAACAAGGTACATGGCACAGCCCACTGTCAGAATAGGAGGACAAAGTCACATTGCAACTGGGGTGATTCGTGTCATCAGGCTATCATGGTGCTTCTCTGCTTGGGTGGTGCCAAACAGTATGTGTACTGTGACGTCATCTTCAATAAAAAATGAATTTCTTAGTCACTGTCTTACCTCAAACTCAACTCAGGTCAGTATACGTGACACTATCCATTCACACAGTACATTGCTTGCTTTCTCAGCTTTTTCTTCTCCCTTCTCCTTTATTTTTTTTATTTTTTAAATTTTTTTTTCACGTTTATTTATTTTTGAGACAGAAAGAGACAGAGCATGAACGGGGGAGGGGCAGAGAGAGAGGGAGACATAGAATCGGAAGCAGGCTCCAGGCTCTGAGCCATCAGCCCAGAGCCCAACGCAGGCTCGAACTCACGGACTGCGAGATCGTGACCTGAGCTGAAGTCAGACGCTTAACCGACTGCGCCACCCAGGCGCCCCTTCTCCCTTTTCCTTTAGACAGCACTTCCATCTATTTGTAATTGAATATGTTATGATTTGACTACCTTTTTTTTAATTTTTTTAACGTTTATTTATTTTTGAGACAGAGGGAGACAGAGCATGAACGGGGGAGGGGCAGAGAAAGAGGGAGACACAGAATCGGAAGCAGGCTCCCGGCTCTGAGCCATCAGCCCAGAGCCTGACGCGGGGCTCGAACTCACGGCCCGTGAGGTCGTGACCTGAGCTGAAGTCAGACGCTTAACCGACTGAGCCACCCAGGCGCCCCATGATTTGACTATCTTGGGAAGCCAGGGAGAACTGTCTTCAAAACACTGTTATTATCAGAATACTTAAAAAGGAAGTTACTATGTTATTTAAAGTCAATATCACTTTTTGTACCTGTTCCTTCCTAGCACTTGATCCAGCTGCGAACTTTCTAGTAAGAGTTGTTCTTTGCTTCAAACCATTCAGGAATTCACCTCTATTTCCACGGTGTTAAAAGGAGTCTTCTGGCAATTATTTAGGCAGATTTGTTAGAAGAGAATATCCTTTTTATCAAAAGGCTAACCCTTGCTGTTTTAATGAATGTTACTTCTTTTCACTTAATGCTAGAAGGGGAGATTATTGTAAACAGAAGCTGTTTTCATCTGTATAAAATAATTTATAAACTCATGACTTCTCTGGAAACACTTTGAAACAGCAGTGCATCTGGCATGTGAAGATGATGAAGCGTTATTAAAATAAAAACTCTTGTCTTGCAGAACTTAATGGATGTGACTGACACAGCTATAGTTTTAAAGCATGAATCTATTCTTATTTATAAACACATTGTTAAAACTAAGGGAAGGGCCAAAAATGCACAAAGCCAGCCAGAGACTCATTCAAATTCTATTTTAATGTTCAACAAACTGAGTGCAATTAGGCATTTTAAAAGTTGGTTTGTTTTTTCAAGTTTCATAGAAAATTAGCTAGCTTTTGGTTTTTCCCAAAGTACTAGTCATTATAACATCAAACTCTCACGTTCAAAGAAACACTGAAATGCAGAATAAAATCATTCATTGTGAACGCCCACCATTTTTATTATAATGTCATTTGTATTTATTGATGAAATATTGCAGAGCATGACTAAATTTATGGCACTAAACTATGATGTACTTTTTGAGTCCAAGTTTTCATAGTGTCCATCTTTAGGAAGTTAGATTTATCACAGCTTATAGAAAGCCAAGAGTCCTCTCTCTAGAAATAATAATACTGTGGGGCACCTGGGTGTCTCGTCTCGTGCGTTAAATGTCTGACTTCAGCTCAGGTCATGATCTCACAGTTTGTGGGTCTGAACCCTACATCGGGCTCTGCTGACAGCTTGGAACCTAGATCCTGCTTCAGATTCTGTCTCTCTCTCTCTCTCTCTCTCTCTGCCCCTCCCACACTTGTGTGAATGCTCTCTATGTCAAAAATAAATAAACATCTTAAAAATGAATAACAGTAATAGTTGGGAGTCTCCTCTTGATTTGTCTGTTAGGGATTGTCATAGGATCTATCAAAACCCACTGGCAAAGCAAAACAAAGAAACCAAACCAAACAAAAACCTCAAAATGAGTAGTTACTGGCCAAAGAGAATATTAGTTTGGTACAAAATTCTCAGAACTTGTCCCGGGATTCACAGGTCAGATAGTGCCTGAACTGCCCCATCTGCTTCAGGATATGGCAGGCTCATTGATTCCAGTAGGCTGTAGAGGACTAATGAGTAGAACCACTTTGTCACTGAGTCTGGACCTTGTGGAAAACCTCTTTTTCCCTCAGGCTCACTCAGAGCTGGGAGCCTTTTGGGACATTTGTAAATGCATCAGGAACATGTGTCCCAAATGTAGAATTTATTCCCAGTACGATGCAGAGAGTTCCAGCAAGTATTTTGCTTTCTTAATGTTGAAACATGCAACAAGGCTTTCATTATGGAAGGTATAACTCAGGACCACCACAGATGTTGTTAAATTAGCAAGATTCTAGAGTTTCATGGAAAGTTAACCACTCTGATATATGTGTGTTTACGAAAGGATCTAGATCTTACTAGACCTCTCTTATAATGTTGAAGGTAGATTTGCCATTGGACCTCATAATTCAGCTTTCAGATATGCCCAAGAAAAATAGTAATATAGGTCTGCACAAAGATTCATGGGCACATGTCCATAGTAGTATTATTTATAATAGCAAAAATGTGAGAACAACTCGAATGGCCATGTGAATGAAATAAAAATATAGTATGTCCACACAATAGAATATTATTGAGCAATAAAAAGGAATCAAGTATAGATACATGCTACAACATAGTTGAACCTTGAATATATTATGGTAAATGAAAGGAACCACACACAAAAGAACCGTATATTGTATGATTCCATTGCATGATATGATCTAAAAAGGCAAAACTATAGAAATGGAAAGTGAAATAGAGGTTGCCTGGGGGGACTAGGGGTAGGAATAGGGGGTGACTGAAATGGTCATGAAGTTTATTTGTGAACTGACACAAATGATTTAAACATTTGATTGTCGTGTTGGCTACTCACTCTGAACATTAAAAATTGATCTATACATCTAAAATTAGTGAGTTTTATAGTGTTTAAGCTATACCTCAACTAATTGGTTTTAGAAAACTCATCCTACAAAGTAGTTAAAAAAATTTTTTTTGAAGAGTGAAAACGATCTTTATTCTACAGTCATATATAAGGGCATCAGAATAGGAAGTCCCAACTCCCCAGTTTAGATGTTTTCACTGGGGTGTAGCCAGGATTGGTAAAATAATGTTTTCAGAAACCATTCTGTGTATTAAAATCAGGTGGAATTTAAATCAAGAAATTTTTATACTGGCAAAACCAGAGTGATAAGTCAGGGGCAAAATGAGGAGACTCCTAGAAATCCAGCTTTAATTCTCCTCTCATGGGACAAATGGAGATGTGGTTTACTGGAATCTTGAGCCCTGGGGTCAATGCCAGAGAAACCACCAACGGCAGAGATAGGCAGTTTCTTTGGTTTCTCTCTTTCATCGTCCTATTTTCCTCCAGTGCTTCCTATTGGCTTAACTTGAATGGAAACCAGTACATAGAGTCGATCATCTCCCTTGCTACACACAGAAGAGCAAAGAAAAGGTAGGAATAGATCTGAGGCAAACATACTAAAAACAGAGCCATGGGACTTAAATTCAACATTTATGTTTAACTTAGCTTTTTACCCACGCCACTCTTCCTAATCCTGAGTTGTTCTCTAGGTTCTGCATGTTAATAGATACTTCTAACACTCTGCTCTAAGCCAATCTCAGACCTTGCCTTTCCCATCATGGCTTCAATCAGTGATTACATTCTCTTAGAGCATATGCTTTCTTCAGGGTTTTCTGTCATCCGAGTTACAAATAAAACTCACTTTGTTAGCTTTAAAACTATCGTACATTTAATTTTCCCAAGTCAATTATGACTACCATGAAGACCAGGCTTAAGTCAGAGATACTAATATCTAGAAGAATTAACAGATAAAATGTTGAGAAATTATGGGATTTTAAAACCAGTCATTATAAAATATATTACTTATTTTCCAGAAAGTGTCAAGGCTGAAATTAAAGGGTGACCTTTAACAGTCTTTGGCAAATTAATATTTGTGGATTTATTGGTGCTTTGACTTGTTAATTTTATTGTGAAGATATGCCTCAGACTTGGCAAGTTTCATTTCCTATTGCGCTAATATTATAAGGGTGGAAAACACTGCCCAAAGATAACTAACGTGAAGTTTCTCTTTATCAGTGTATTCATTCTACACAATGAGCAAAGTTAATCAGGTGGCAAAAGAAGTTCTCTGAAGGATCCATAATGTAGAATAGTATGACCTGAATAGGGAGCCATTAGAAACAAGAGTGTAACTCAATATCCAGGGAGGAGTCATTGGAACAAATTCTTAAGAGCCAATATATTGCTAATCTTAAGAAAGGAGAGTGATAATTACATTCACAAAGACATAGAAATTGACACATTAGATTTTACCCCTGGTTTGCTTGGTACAAAGCTCACTTGTCAACAGTGGTTCTGAAAGGCAAGACAGAGGCCTTAGTAGCTAGGCTACTCTATTTCCCTTGAGTAGTTACTTATGTCTCTGTCTTTTTTTTTAAATTTTTTTTCAACGTTTATTTATTCTTTTTGGGACAGAGAGAGACAGAGCATGAACGGGGGAGGGGCAGAGAGAGAGGGAGACACAGAATCGGAAGCAGGCTCCAGGCTCTGAGCCACCAGCCCAGAGCCCGACGCGGGGCTCGAACTCACGGACCGCAAGATCGTGACCTGGCTGAAGTCGGACGCTTAACCGACTGCACCACCCAGGCGCCCCTATGTCTCTGTCTTTTATAAAGTAGCCCAAATATTTCTGGAACTCATTATGTACCCTACCAGAACATAGTTTGTTGCGGTGGGTTCCATAAGTTTATTATCCATTGTTCAAAGCAATATTTCCTCTACAAAGCAAAACAAACATACTGTCTGAAAAGACTCTCAGTTGCCAGATTCAAAAGATTCCAGTGTCTCTTCTTAGATTCCTTTGTCCTTGTTATAGGAGCTGTTTGTAAATCAAAATGATACATTACTCATCTGCTTTCAGATCTATTCTTACTTTGTGTGGATGGGCCAGCTGGTAATTTGAGCAGCAGCCATCAGTTAAATAATGCAAAACATTAGGCTGAAGATAGAATGTTAGCCAAGTTTCAATGTACGTATTTACTGATTATTTATGAATATTTTAAAAGGTTGATAAATTCTGGCTTAGTTTTTCCAGGGATATATATATATATATGTTTACACTGTTAGTAATGTAAAATTTAGTGTTAGACTGGGAAACACAATGAAAAGGACCAGTTGTGAGAGGAAATCAAGCATTTATATGTAGCCAAGCAAAGAGCGGGAAAAACAGTCAAACCAATTAGTCCAGTTGGCTAATGGTCTTCTTAATGAGTGATCTGGACAGCTGCACTGTTAGCTTGGGGACATAAGCTAATACAGTTTGGACTGAACTTTCTCAATTACCCTGAGTAGTTCTAGCATGCTATACTTTATTTACGATGACTGTGGCCTTAGTCTCTACCTAACTCTGGTTTTTTATCCAATTGTATATTGGTAATAACTTGCTAAGATTATGTCTCATAGTTAATACTATATCCTTGAATGCTATATTTGCCAATGGATCTACATACAAGGAGGGCTGAAACCTCTTTAAGGTATGTATCTATATATTTCAAGGGTGATCTGTGTAAGTTACTTTAGAAGAATTAAGATGGCTTAGAAGAAATTATTCATTGAATTATTGGAATAAGTACTAATATTATTTTAGGTTTTAAAAATATTCAGTCTTATTATGTGATGTGAATAGAGTTATCTGCAATCACAGATGGAACTAGGGTCAAAATGAAATTCTACACCTCTGAGAACTTTGAATTCTTCTACTTGAGTTTTAATATTGAAGCTTCTCAAAATTAATCAGAATATATTAGAATATAATTATGTAGCAATCCTTTATCCAGAAAGTTCAAATGCAAATATTGCCTCTTTGCTGAGTATAGAGATTGGTTAGGTAAGAGAATTGCATTTTAACTGAAAGTACTGTATTCTTACTCATTTATTCAAATTAGTGTAATTATTATCTAACTAATTAGCTGGAAACATGACTTACTCTATTATTCACTAAATGTGAAAATTCTTCCCGGTAAAAGAGAACTCTAAGTGAAAAAAAAGATCTAGAGGCTCGATAAAAATACTGATCGAAAGCTGTTAATACCTACCATCACAGCAGTAGTAATTTCCTTAAGGAATAGTTTTAGTTAAGCAAAATGGCAAAAATGGAAATAGATGAACTGTACCATTGATTAGTTATTTAGAAGAAGGTGGTTTTGATGTAAGGAAGCAGAGATCAATGTATAGCATTCTATGTTGAGTTGATGTTTGAGAGATTATAGTTTATAAATTAAAATTATCAGGCTATTGGATTAAAGCTTTAAATAGTATTATTGTATATCAATAGCAATAAGGGTAAGAAATAAGAGTTCATAATATGAAGATGTCTATCAATCACTAGGTATTCACTAAACTCTGTTAGGTATTTTAACAGAAAAGAAAAAACCAGTCTTGTGTATTCTTATTCTGTACAAAACCAGATTATAGTTATTAATTATGTTGGAAAATTCTTTTAATTTATAATCAGTCCCAAGAAGTTTTATATTAAATCATATTACCAAATGTGGAAATAATTTCATATGAACACAAAAGCTATTATAACTTGTGAAAAACCAGTGAGCTTTGTATTAAGATCATCAGCCCGTTTTTTCATGATTTATCAAAAGGTACAAGATAACTATATCTTATTAATATGTGAGGATGACTATTTTCTTCCCTTGGATCCAGATCTTTGCTTGATTTAAAAACTTAGAATGTGAATATATGGACTTAGGCATGTCAGAAAATATTTTGTAAGGCACATACATTATGCACTAAAATAGATATTTTCTGTTTTCTATGACTTAGATAAGAATTTGGACATCTGAAAACTAAATCTCAAATAAGAAACATTTTTATACAGACTATGATAGAAGAACTTAAACAGTTGACACAAAATTAATTCCAGAACAAAAGTTAGCATTAATATTGATAATTTTAAGGATATCTCAGACTCATGAATTAAAATGTATCAGAATAGTCGGCTGTGCATAACCAACAACAGAAATGTGAATGTGTGTGGGAGAAAGGAACATTTGAGAAGAAAGTGAAGCCATCCATAGATTTTATATTTATGTGGTGGGTATATTTATGTGATATATATATCCACACACCACATATATGTGTGTGTATATATATACACACACATATGCATATACATCCACACATATATACATATATTAATGTGTGTGTATGTAATACAGTTGTATAATATAGTTTCATATAATATATAGACACCTATAAAACTATAAAATATTATAGTATACTAATATTACTATTCTACAGATATAGTTCTATAACTACATACAGGTGTATATATTATGCATAAATGATATATACAGGTGTATAACTGTATACACACTTCTACAATCAAGATCTAGAATATTTCCTTCGCTCAGAAATTTCCATACTATGCTTCTGGGGCAACTAGGTGGCTCAGTTGGTTAAGCTCACTGTTAATTTCAGCTGAGGTCATGATCTCATGGTTGTTTGTGGGATCCAGTGGGATCAAGCCCCGTATTGGATTCTGCACTGACAGTGTGGAACTTGCTTGGGGTTCTCTCCCTCTCTCTCTGCCCCTTCACTGCTCACACATGCACTCACAGCACGTGCTTAATCTGTCTCTCTGAAAATAAATAAACATTGAAAAAAACGTTACCTATGCTTCTTTGTAGTCCCCCTTCCCCCACTTGTGAGCATTGGTGACTGCTGATCTCTTCTCCATTGTTATAGTTTCACCTTTTCCAGAATGTCATGTACCTTAAGTGTCCTATAGCACATAGCCTTTGGAGTCTGCATTTTTTCACCCTGCACAATGCTTCATTGATTCATGCATGTTGTTTCATGTGTCAGTAGCCCTTTCCTTTTATTGTTGAGAATTATTCATTATAAGCACACAGCACAGCTGTTTATTCATTAATCAGTCAATAGATATTTCTGCTGTTTCTGGGTTTTGGTAATTCTGAATAAAGTGATTACAAACAATTGCAGAAAAGCTTTCAGTGTCAAGGTAAGTTTCCCTTCATCTAGGAGACGGATTGCTGGTTATGATGTTAATTGTATGCTAACTCTGTAAGAAACTGTTTTCCACAGTGGTTGTACCGGTTTGCATTCCCATCAGTCTTGTATGATCTTTCCAGTTACTTGGTATCCTCTGTAATTGATCTGTAATGGTGCTTGTAATGTAAATTGTTGCTTATTAATTGCTCTCTAATGCTATCTCTTTGTGACTTTAATTTGAATTTCCCTTCATGACTAACGGTTTTGAGTAACTTTTTCTGTGGTTATTTGCCATCCATGCCTCTCCTTTGGAACATAGCTGTACAAATGTTTTGCTTGTTTTAAAATTTGAGCTTTCTGTTCTTCCTACTTGAGATGTTCTGGGTAACATATCCTACAGGTATTTTAAAAAATATTTATCCTGGTTTGTTTTCATTTTCTTAAGAGTTTCTTTTGAAGAGCAAAACTTTTCTCAGTACATGAAAAGCAGTAACCATAAAAGAAAATTGATAAGTTGAACATACATTCCCAGTACAAAACTCTTTGCTTTTTCTTTTTGGTAAGTTCTTCAAACCAGGTAGTTCAAGTTGTCCAATTTTGTTCTTTTCAAAATTGTTCTGGCTATTGCAGATCTATTATTTTCTCATATAAATTTTTTTTTTCAACGTTTATTTATTTTTTTGGGGGGGGACAGAGAGAGACAGAGCATGAACGGGAGAGGGGCAGAGAGAGAGGGAGACACAGAATCGGAAACAGGCTCCAGGCTCTGAGCCATCAGCCCAGAGCCTGACGCGGGGCTCGAACTCACGGACAGCCAGATCATGACCTGGCTGAAGTCGGACGCTCAACCGACTGCGCCACCCAGGCGCCCCTTCTCATATAAGTTTTAGAATTAGCGTATTTCTAAAACAAAATTAAAAATCAAATATTGCTTGGGATCATGTTGTCTGTAAGCACCAATTGTTGGCAGAATTGGCATCTTAATAGTATTGTACAAATCCATGAACAAGTTCTGTGTTAGAAAATTCAAAAGAAGGAAAAAAGTACTATATTCCCATATTTCTGTTTATCCTGTTTCATCTTCATTCTTTTTATGTCTTTGTCTTATTGTTTCCTTTGTCTTCAAGAGAACTATTTTCAAACATCCTTTCAGAGTAGGTCTACAGGTTGATAATTTGCTTAGTTTTCCTTCAATTAAGAACGTTTTAGTTTCCCTTCTTTCCTGGAGTATGTTTTTTCAGGATATAGACTTCTGAGTTGACAGCTTTTGTTTGTTAGTTTCTTGTTGTTTGTTTTTTTCTCTCTCCTCTCAGCGTTTGAAGTGTTGTACTACTTCCTTAGGGCCCTCATGGCTGCTGAGTGGAAATCTACTGACATTCAAAAACGTTTTCAGCTCTTGGTCAGGTATTACTTCTCTCTCACTACTTTCAAGATTTCTTTATTTCTCTTTAGGTTTCAGAAGTTTGAGTATATGTCTTGATGTAGATATCTTTGAAGTTTTTCTAAGGTTTTACTCAGCTTTTAAAATCTGTTTATCTTTTACCATATTTGGGATGTTGTCCTCCATTATTTCATTCAGTATTTTGCAGCCCCACCTTCTTTCTCCTTTCCTTATGGGATTCCCATGACATGAATGTTACATTTTTGCTTATGGTTCTACTTGCCCTTGAGGCTCTGTGTTTTGGTTTTGGTTTTTTGCTTGTTGTTCTGATTGAGTAATTTAGACTTTTTAATTATTTGGTTCATGGATTCTTTTTTTGTCCCCTCCATTCTGCTATTGAGGCTGTCCATTGAAATTTTCATTCAGTAGTTGTGTATTTCAGTTCTAAGATATTCATTACAATATTTTTGTGTGGTGTTTGCTGGAGTAAAGCTGTTATTCTCTAAAATACATTGAAAATTTTTCTGCCCCTTTCCTGTTACTTTCACTAGAAAAATTGTTTGTATGTTTTCAATGCCCATTGATGTTTCCACATTGTCAGTGTTTTCAGCTGTAACTCTGGAATGCCTGGGGTGAAAAGATAACTTAGGGAGCTCACTTGTGTTCTATTACCATCCTTTGTGTCCTGAGGCCACTAGCCAAAGTACCTTCTTTTTTCCACCTTGCATAGTTTTACGGTTGTTTTATGTATAACGTTTAGAATTTTCAGTTCTGCTTAGTATGTCAACTTTGTTCTCCTAGAAGCAGTATTCCTTAGGGAATATTTTAAACCAGTTTAATTATGTCTGTTTTTAATATTGGAATATTGTTTCTCTTTCATAAATATATGAACAAATAAAAATGTGTGTGTGTGGGTGTGTGTATATATATATATATATATATATATTCCATATAGTCCATATATATGTATAGACTAATTGCCAGGCCTAATATTTCTGTTGTTGATATCAAGACACTTGCAGACTGAGTCTTCAGTGTTGACTTTACCATGTTGTCTTGGTTTTTTGATGGATGGGTCTTTAAATATGCTCCTATTTTGCACCAAGATCTAAACACTGCTCAGTGTCGATCTAGATAATCGTGGAGTTATTTGAGTTTCAAATGTCCCAGCTTCCTATCTTCCCACATATTACTTTGATATGACACTCTATGACTTACCTATTAATCATCCATTGCTGGAACCATCAGTTTTTATCCTCCTGGACTGATGTTCTGTTTTCCAATGACCCCAGAGCCTATCACTATAACTAGAGTATATATCCATCACATTGGCTTTGATTTTACTTTCTTCAATTTTAGATGTAAAAATTAGAAAAATTATTTGAATAATTTGCGTAACATCAGCTAAAATTACTGAGTAAAAACACAGTTAAGCACATAATAGCAGCTAATTTTTTCCTTGATTTTGGAGTTAGTGATAGAAAAAACAATCTGCCTATTATAACTCGTGAATTAGCAAACATTAGAGTATGGACTGTCAGGCCAAAACTCCAACCGTTCACCATTTTAGAGATAAGAAAATTAAAGCCCGCAAAGGATAAATAACCACCACCACAACAACAACAAATATGGCTAATGTTAGATTCAGTCTGAAGTTCAGGCCTTCAGATTCTCAGACTGTTTAGTAATGGTTTTGTTTTGGTTTGGCTTACTTTAGGAAATGATTATTTTAAGAAATCAACCCATGAACTGAAACTAGAGCTTGTCAATTCATATTATAAGATTATTAATTAGAGGCTTTTAAACTTTGTCTTTCTGTTATAACTACACAGGTGATGACCGCTTCCAAAAATTACTTCCAGTCATCCAGAGATACCTTTCATTTAGTAAGATCCAAGCTGCTCCCTCACAAATGACTTTATTGACAGCATTCCCCGCCAGATGTAATTTGACCCAAGGTCAACATGTGTCTGTGCTTTTCTGTAAAGCACCTCTCCTCCCAACCTGAGGGTGATTTTTTCCTCCTCTAGCTCAATGCAAAGACTATTTAGCTCTTCTCCTATCGTTTATTTTCTCCTACAGGCAATCTCATTGGAACTCATTTTCATTCATCTTCATTTTACCTACTTACCTACAATTGGACAACCTCTGGGATTTTATTAGCTATTCATAATATTAGTGGTGATGCAATAACAATGTCCTATTTTTTTCCTGTCATGAGGTATAACAATAATGGTTGAAATAGTTCTTACTTTCCTGGAAATAGTAGTTTGGACAGCTGGGTTTCTGCTTCGCAAGCTTTCCTTTTGGTTTGGGAGTCGAAGCCAAATTTCTTTCAAGTTCTTTTTGTTAACCCACCTAATAATAACCCAACTTCATTAATGTAATTTTTCTTCCCTTGTGTGATATGCATCTGTTTGCAGCACTTTTCAGACCACTATAAAGGATGTTTTTATAAGAAACAGTGCTTCCACTAAAATATATTTAAATATGCTTATTTTAGGAAAATATTCAACTACTCTATATGGTAATTGGGTAATGTACATTTCAGTTACAATGGTTACTATAGAGGGCACTTTTCAAATGAGTATTTTAAGTACCTTTCCTAATGGCTTGATTGACTCAACTCCAGTTTCTGAAAATGATGTGTGAACACATACATAGAGATCCCCATCTGTAGATATATAAAATTGCAGTTAAATAAAAGTAACATTTTGAAGTTGTTAGCTAAATACAAATTGGAGTAAAGATGTATCCTAAGAAGGCAAGTTATAAATTTATGTGAAAGCAAACGAACCAGAAAGCAAATGAAGTCAAATAGTTAAGCAATTTTGAAAAATAATGATAGAAGGATCACTCTATCACTATCAAAATTTATGTAACTACAGGAATTAAGACTGTGCATAATTGGTGGAAAGACCCATAGATAAGGAACAGAATAGAGAACCCAGAAATAGACCGATACAAATATGCCCAATTGATGGTTGACAAAGATGCAAAATCAATGTAAATGGAGGGTGGCTAGTCTTTTCAGTAAATGGTGCTGAAACAAATGGACATTAGTAGCCAAAAAAAGGAAACCTTGACCATGACCCCAGGTAATACATAATATTTACTTCAAAATGGAACATAGATTTAAAAGTAAAATGTAAAACTATGGATTTTTAGTAAGAAACCAAAGGAAATGATCTTCGGGTCCTAACTCTTCATGAAGAGATCTTGCCATGGTGCTAAAAGCATGAGATGTAAAAGGAAAATTTTACCAATTAGGCTTTCTCAAAGCTAGAAACTTCTGTGCAAAAGATTTGAAGAAGATGAAAAGATAAACTGTAAGCTAGAAAAAAGTTTTTGGTGACCACAGTTCTGACAGAGAACTTATTCTAGAGCATGTAAGAATGCTCAAAATTCAACAGTAAGAAAAAAAATGAATATTCCAAGTATAAAGTGGACGAAAGATATAGACAGACATTTGACTGAATAGATATACAGATATCAAGTAAGCATGTAAAAAGATTGAATGTCACTAGCTTACAGGGAAATGCAAATTAAGACCACGATGAGATTCACTGCATACCTATCAAAAGGGTAAAGATAAAAAATAGTGATATTACCAAATGCCAACAAGGATGCAAAGAAATTGGAACACTTTTATATTACCGGTTGGAATGTAAAATGGTACAGACTTTCTGGAAAAGAGTTTGATGCTTTGATAAAATGCTAATCCTATATTTACCATATGACCCAGCATTTACCCTGGGCATTTATTCCAGAGAAATAAAACTTTATGTTCACACAAAAATCTCTACATAACTTTTCACGGGAGGTTTCTTAGTAATAGGTAAAAATTGGAAGCAACTGAAATGTTTTACAGTAGGAGAAGAATTAAACCACCTCTGATATATCCATACCATAGATTAGTACTCAACAATAAAGAAGAATGAACTATTGATAAAAGTAACAATATCAATCTCAAGGATATTACGGTGAGTGACAAAAGGTTATATAACATATGATTCAATTTATATAAAATTCTTGAAATGGCAAAATAGGTACTGAGAAGAAATTCTTAGTTGCTTGGGCTTAGAAATAGTGAAAAGGTGGGGGGGGGTGGTTCTGTGACTATAAACAGGTAACATTAGGGAGATAAAATAATTCTGTATCTTGATTGTGATGCTTACGTAATTCTACCTACATGACAAATTGTACCAGTTGATTTTCCAGTTTTTGGCATTGTGATATAGTTATATAAGATGTAATCATTGCTAGAAAGAAGGTGAAAGGTGCATGTGTTATCCTTCCTATCTGTGCTATCCTTGTAACTTCTTGTGAATCTAAAATTATTTCAAATTCTAATAGAAAAGACTTAAAATTTAACTGGTCAAATCCAGTAGTATTCTTAAAAATGTATCATAAATAAATAGAGTTTATTTTCAGGTATGTATCAAATACCTGCCTTGGCTCAATAACACCCTTTTGGAGCCCTTTGTTCCCCAATATTTAAGAGACTGATTTGTCTCTTGGCCTGTAGCACTGTTGAATCGGGTGATTCTTTTCGGGTTTCTTAAGATTGCATCAAATGTTTTTGCATAACATTTACTCATTCCTCTTTCCAGTTCACTTTTCCATTAACAAAATATATTGGCAAGTTGCTTTAAAAAGGGAGTCATGGGAGAAAAATTTAAGGGAGTGTAGCATGTGAAGAAATGTTTTATTCTGCCCTAATGATTCATTCAACATTTTGTGGTAAAATAATTAGTCTTCATGAATCCTATTTATCTTCTAAAACTGGAAGGCGTTACTCTGTTATCTTCTAATGCTTAGAATTGCCAGTGGAACATCCGAACTTCCTCTCATTGCTATTCTTTTTTTTTTATAACACCTATGTCTTTTCTTTTTCTCTGGAAGTGTTTCAGGCCTTCTCTTTATTATTTGTATTACCGAATTTCACTTACGCTATACTTTTTTTTTTCTAATTCTTACATTTCAGCATCCAATAGACTATCCATTTATTATTTAATTGTTTTATCTTCCCCTCTGTGATTTTGTTCCATTTTAGTTGCATGTTTGACCATTATGTACTACTCATGACATTGCTTCTGTCGTTGAATTTTGAGAGAAGTCTCTCACCTCATGTATTATTAACCTTTCCCTTCATCTAGTCAGTATTTTAATTTCCCTATTATATTTTTACATTGCTTACAAGAACTATTGCCTGAATTTTCTTTCTT
This sequence comes from Leopardus geoffroyi, assembly GCF_018350155.1. Classification (NCBI taxonomy): domain Eukaryota; kingdom Metazoa; phylum Chordata; class Mammalia; order Carnivora; family Felidae; genus Leopardus; species Leopardus geoffroyi. Next base: position 112,030,193 of record NC_059336.1, read on the forward strand.
TAGAAAATTCTTATTTTCTAGAGACATAAAATCTAATTTCAACTTGGATATCCTTGAAGATAGTGGTTAATTTTTTTTAAAAAAAATTTAAGCTTATTAATTTTTAAGAGAGAAAAAAACACAAGTGGGGGAGGGGCAGAGTGAGAGGGAGACACAGAATCCAAAGCAGGCTACCGGTATGAGCTGTCAGCACAGAGACTGACGCAGGGCAGAAACCCACTAACCTTGAGATCATGACCTGAGCCTAAGTCGGACGCTTAACCTACTGAGCCACCAAGGCACCCCGAAGATAGTGGTTAGATTGTTGTTACTGAAGTTACTTTCTTTTACCAGAAATAGGTGTTTTTTAACCAGGAGACATTTACATCCTTTTTTTAATCTCAGACATTCTCTGCAATAAAGCTTTTTTCAAAGAACTGGTTAATTATTAAAAACTCATTCGTAGTTTAGACTGAAGCAGAGTGACTTGTCTGAGATATCTCTGTGTAGATGTAGTTTGTTTTACAGCAAGGATCTTGTTGTTAGACTTTTAGAATTCAAATTGCCAAGAAAAGAGGGGTTTTCTTTGATGTAACAGTATATTATTTTCTTGGGTTGCTGTAATAAATTACCACTGATGTGACCTCCATCTTGACATGGCTTTCCATCTGTTACTGCATCTTCTCTTTTTATAAAAAACATTTCTTGGATTTGGGGCCCACCCAGAAAATCCAGGATAACCTCATCGCAAGATAATTAATCTAATTAAATCTGCGAAGGTCCTTTTTCCAAACAAGGAGGAATTCAGATTCTGAGTAGACCTATCTTTAGGGGGTCACCCTTCAATCTACAAACAATATACACTCATATTCTCAAGACCATTGAATTAGGTTAAGATAGTTAAGTTTGCTATTTTCCTTTTAATTTGTTTTAATATTTATTTATTTTTGAGAGACAGAGAAACAGAGAGACTTGAGTGGAAGTCAGAGGCTCAACCGACCGAGCCACCCAGACACCCAAGTTTTCTATTTTTCTAGGAGAAAAATTCACTTTTTGGTATGAGCTTTGGGGATAATACTCTTGTTATCATGATTTAAGCATGAGGAGTAGATACACAGTTCATATAGACACTTCAGTTTACCGCCTCAGCCTCTCCTCTCAATTTTGCTCTTGATTGCACTTTCCATCCTTGCTACTGAAGTTCCTCATGCATTCCGCCATGCAGGTCACTATTGTCGTCTGTGTGCCCTGCTCTAGTACATCTCATACCTGGAGCTTCCTTCCACATGGTCACCCATTTGTGACCATGGTCACCCATTCCTCCGTTTTCACCCTCTTCTCCAGAAAATGCTGAAAATTGGAGGTTTATATCTTTCTCATTTTCTTGTTGAAGGATTAAACTTTAAAGAAAAATCGAAACTATTGTTTATATGGAACCTCGGGAAAGAGGGATAAAAGTGCTTTTCTCTTTAGACACATCCACACTCTAAGCCTCAGTGTCTTCTGCTACAAAATACAAATTAAAAATCACACTTCATATTAATGTTTGAGAATGAAATTCTATAGTGCATATGGAAGACTGTCCATATGTTAGGAAGTGTTCAATAAATTTTAGCTTAGCTGTTTTAGAAAATGAGTTTTTATCCAGATACTTAGAGAATTAGTAAATCGGTTGAAAATTGATTAAATATGTTTACTAAGACCTCATAATAAATCATTCTTATTTCACTTCATTAAAAATGTAAATATTAATTGTTAGAGACCATTTGGTTCTACTCATTTGCCACTAGAACATTAACTAAGATGCAAGGTTTTCTATTGTTAATTCTAACACAGTGTAGCACAACTTCCTGGAACTTGCCAATTTAGCATTTGTCACTTCCCATCCCCTCAACTTTGAAGGGCATATATATTAATACATGAGTATAATTTGTGTAGTTCTTCTTTTTAAATTTTTCATGAATTAATCAGTTCAAAGGGAAAGTATTTGTGCAGATCATACCACTTGATACTTAAAAATTCATAACTACAAGCTGGCTTTGGAAAGACAGCCATAATTTAGTGTTATGCTTGAATAAATTACATAGCAGTCAAGAAATGTTGTTTATCATTTTAAAAATTAGGCAATTTCATTCCCCCTCAGGTAAAAAAAAAAAATTGATTTTCTGTTTACTGTAGTTAATTAAAGGGTAAAGTTATAATCTCCTTACTCTTTCCTAGACAAGAACTTACATTCAATCTGAATCTATAGAAGTGATTCCAGAGCAATAAGAGTGATTACTGTCCCTTATTAACCAATAGATTTTGAAATAAAAGGTCTTTGATGGATGAGAATGCATTTTGTTTTATTCTATTTTCATAATGATAAAACATTCCATGGCACACAGTAGGCACTCATTATATATGATTGTGATAATCTTACTATTATTTACCATCAACCTTCAGTCTAACTGTACGAAATTTGTGTCCCACATAAAGTTATAAAACTAAGACACTATGTATATGTATATATAGATATATTTCGAAGCTAAAACTGTATGACATTATTTATCTTTGAAATGAGGGTAGTAGATAATTTTCTCTCAATATTTCTGTTTTCCAAGAAACTATTGAGTACATATTAAGATAGTACCTAGTAAAAAGTAGTACCCAAAAGTAAAAGGGCACCTGGGTGGCTCAGTTGGTTAAGTGTCTGACTTCCAGCTCAGAGCATGGTCTCAGGGTTCGTGAAGTTGAGTGCCCATCCTTCCACCCCACCCCTGCCCCAAGCACTGTTCTGACATCAAGGAGACTGTTTCAAATTCTGTCTTCCTCTCTGTGCACCTTCCCTGCTTGCTCTCTCTCTCAAAAAGAAATAAATTTTGAATATTTAAGATAAATGTTTATAAACATCAAAAATAAAAATAAAATTTTTAAATATTTACAAATAAAAGAGTAAAAGTCACATTTCATCTATTGAAAGAGACTGATGTTTCATTAGTAAAATAAGACTTAGTAAAAACCCAAGTACCCAACAATTTGGTTAAATGGTGTAAAGTAATCCCATTAAATGAATTATGTTCACTATGAAAGTATATCTTAAATATAGTTACTCAGTACCATGGGATGTATTTATGGTTGATTCGGTTCCAAGTGTGGGTTACCAAAAACTGTTTAGTACATTGACAATTTTGGCAAAGGGAATAGCAAAACACAATGCACTGAAATGTTAGCAGTTGTTACCTTTTGTGGGAAGCATTTTTGTTTTAAAGTATTTTTCTGCATTCCATTGTTTTGTAATTCACATTACTTTTAAAATAAAGTAAAATTAGAAAACAGCACTCAAACAGATTTAATTGCTAGATTTGATTGCTAAATGAGTAAAGTTAGGTTGGTTTTATTAAATCGTTAAGTATAATAACATCAGTGGAGTGCCTGGGTGGCTCAGGTGGTTAAGCATGCGACTTGGGCTCAGGTCATGATCTCCCTGTTTGTGAGTTCGAGCTCCGCATCAGGCTCTGCTAACAGCTCAGAGCCTGGAGCCTGCTTCACATACGGTCTCCCTCTTTCTCTGCCCCTCCCTGGCTCACACTCTGTCTCTAAAAAATGAATAAGCCTTAAAAAAAATTAAAGAATAACATCCATTAGCATTAATTTGGAAACAAATCATGTTTTATCATGTGAGTGTTGTGTATTGCTAAGCACACTTCTATGTATTTGAATACGTCACTGTCGTATGTGTACAATGACGTGGTTGCTTTCGTGTGAACATCTTGATGTGGAAACACACTGGTAAAAAAGTAAAGTCATTCCTGTTGAACTTTCATAATTTTTTAATTATAAAGGCATACGTGAAACCTACACTACATCCACGATTACCACCTAAATCACTGATCCCCATAAGTACATGTTGTTGATAAGTAGAGCTCAGAAATAGAAGGTAGTAGACATGGGTTATATATCAGAAAAGACATAGGATCAATCATTTGTATATTTCACATAGACACTTCCGTTTACCACCTCAGACTCTCTTCTCAATTATGCTCTTGGCTGTACCTGCCATCCTCGAGATTGAAGTTCCTCATGTATCCACTGTGCAGCTCAGTATTCCGCCATGTAGATCAGTTGAAAAAGCACTACTTTGATAGAAAAAATAATTTGCATTTTACTCCTCCAATATAAAATTCCTTGATGTAATAACAGTGACTAGACTTCGTGAAATCACCAGAAAAAAAAAGAAAAAGTACAAAATATATGAAGCAACAGTCTTCAAATTGTGAAAGACAGATTTTGCATTTACATCTTCAAGAGATGATCAGTAAACAAGAACCTACAAAAGCCATGATTTTCTCACTGAAGGTATATAGCTGTGACACAGGAAGCGCGATCACAAGCAGAATGTGATGATCTTGCTAAATCAGAGAAGTGAGGAACAGAGTCCGTGAGTCTCTGGTAGATGGAAGTTGCTAGACAGAGTTCCCAAAATATAGGGGAAAGACGCAAAATGTGAATAAGTGATCTCTTCAATGTTTACTGAATACTTAGTGTAGGATAAGCCACCATGAGTAAGGCACAGAAGACTAGGAATCATTTGAATTCTCACCAACCAAAATATATAATCCTTGTCGCACAATTAAGGCATTTACTGCCTACTCCAGAAGGGGCCTTAATGCTCTGACTAAACCATTTATAGAGTAAATGCTATAATAAATTTCCTCTTTAGAACAAGTTCTGAATGAATCAAACTGAATCAAAAGTAACTTAATTGTCAACCAGAGCATAGTGCAATTCATTAAGGTAAGAAAAGTAAGACTCTTAACAATGTAAATATAAAATCACTAAAATTACACTTAACAATGTAAATCTGAAATCACCCATAACAGAAGAAAAATCCCTCAATAGAAACTGCTACAGAATTGAGCAAGATGAAACAAGGAGGCTAGAAGAACTATTTTAACTATAGTTTAGATTTAAAGGGGAAAAGAACATAGTGATGTGATAATGAGGTGATCTATAATGAAGCAAATTAATTGTGTAGTGTTGAAAAGTACAATATCTGAACTGGAAATTAACAGGATAGAAATGACGGAAGTTTAGATATACTAATGACACCAGTATTCATTATAACCAAATCTCTGAAAAAGAAAAGGGGAAAAATCTTAAAAGTATTTAGGAGAAAATATATATTTTATAAGAAGGAATGCAGACTTCTCATTAAAGAATACGAGCCAGAAAAAATTCAAGAAACATTTTTATTGCTTATTTTTAGAGAGAGAATCTTAAGCAGGCTCCACCCTCAGCACGGAGGCTGATGAGGGGCTTGATCCCACAACCCTGGGATCATGACCTGAGTCCATCAAAAGTTAGATGCTCCACTGACTGAGCCACACAGGCACCCCTAGAGAAACATTTTTAAAACACTTAAGTAAACAATTTGATATTATGTGAAAATGTCTTTTATTTTAAAAAAAGCAGGGAGCCTGGCTGGCTCAGTTGGTGGTATGTGTGACTCTTGATCTCGGAGTTGTGGTTTCCAGTCCCATGATGGATGTAGATTTTACTTAAATTTTTTTAATTATATTTTTCTAAATTTTATTTTTTATTTTTTAAAATTTACATGTAAATTAGTATATAATGCAAAAATGATTTCAGGAGTAGATTCCTTAATGCCCCCTACCATTTAGCCCATCTCCCCTCCCACAACCCTTCCAGTAACCCTCTGTTTGTTCCCCATATTTAAGAGTCTCTTCTGCTTTGTCCCCCTCCCTGTTTTTATATTTTTGTTTCCCTTCCCTTATGTTCATCTGTTTTTGTCTCTTAAAGTCCTCATAGGAGTGAAGTCATATGATTTTTGTCTTTCTCTAATTTCACTTAGCATGATACCCTCCAGTTCCACGTAGTTGCAAAAATTTTTTAAACTTAAAAAATTCAGTAAAAATTCAGAAAAACAAAAGCGAAAAATATTGAAGGAGGTTCTTCAAGCAGATAGGAATAATAGATGGGAACTTGGAGCTTTATGAAAAAATGGAGAATAAAGGAAACAATAAGACTTTTTCATAAAATTCTACTTAAAATAGAATTGAATAAAACAAAGCCACAGTACATTAATGGTATGTTTAACATACAGATAAGTTCATTACCCGACAAGAGTAGTTTAAAGGATGGAAAGGGACAGAGGAAGTATGTTACAAGTTAGGCCAACATGAGTGGTGTGACGGAAATAGCGTTTGAGCGAAGACCCGTATTACAAACCTGGGAGCAAGTCCTGTAAAACAGTGATGATGTAGAGCTGATAATAAGATAAAATGGGATGATTATGTTAAAAATCCTTAATCCTAAGGAAGGCAGAACAGGATGGGGGGAGGTAAAAACAAATTCAGTTAAAGGATTGGACAGATAAGATGCATACAGGCATACCTCATTTTATTGTACTTGGAGGATACTGTGTTTTGCACGATGGAAAGTGTGTGGCAGCCTTGTGTCCAACAAGTCTATTGGCGCATTTGCCGGCATTTGCTCCCTTGGTGTCTGTGTCACGTTTTGGTGATCACGAAATAGTTCGTGCTTTCTCATTTGTTGTGATCTGTGGTCAGTGATCTTTGATGTTAGGATTGTAATTGTTTTGGAGCACTGCAAACCCCACCCATATAGGACAGAAGACTTAATAAATGCTGTATGTATTCTGACTGCTCCACCAATGTGCTGTTTACCTGTCTCTCTCCCTCGACTCTTGCTTCCCGAGACCCAGAGGCACAGCCATATTGCAGTAAAGCCAATTAATAATCCTACAATGCCCTTTACAGGTTCATGTGAAAGGAAGAAAAATTTGAAGCTAGCAAAGGTTGTGGTTCATGAGGTTTAAGGAAAGAAGTTGTCGATGTGACCTAGGAGTCCAAGATGAATCAAGAAGTTATCCATGAGATCTAGCTAAGCTAATTAATGAAGGTGGCTACACAAAACAAGAGATTATCAATGTAGATGAAACAGTCTTACTTTGGAAGCACATGCCATCTAGGACTTTGATAGCTCGAGAGGAGCATTTAATTCCTGGCTTCAGGGGACCGGCTGACTCTTTTGTTGGGAGCTAATGCAGCTGGCAACTTCAAGTTGAAGCCAATGTTCATTTACTATGCCAAAAATTCTAGGACCCTTAAGAATTAAGCCAAATCTACTTTCTGCTTTAGAAATGGAGCAACAGAGCCTGGATAACAGCATTTCTGTTTACAACATGGTTTACTGAATAATTTAAGCCCACTCTTGTTTAAAACTGCTCTTGAGACCTATTGATCAGAAAAGATTCCTTTCAAAATATCCCTCTTGTAACAATGCACCTGGGCACCCAAGAGCTCTGATGGAGCCAGACGAGATACATGTTTTCGTGCCTGCTAACCTAACATCCATTCTGCATCCCATGCATCAAGGAGTAATGTCAACTTTCCAGTCTTATTATTTATGGAATATATTTTGTAGTCTAGCTCTCATAGACTATAATTCCTCTGTTGGATCTAGCCACAGTAAACTGAAAACCTTCTGAGAAAGATTCATCATTCTAGATGCCATTAAGAGAGGATTCATGATATATGGAAAGAGGTAAAAGTATCAACATTACAGGAATTTGGAAGACACTGATCCCACCCTTCATGGGTGACATTGAGGGGTTTAAGACTTGAGGGGAAGAAGTTGCTGCAGATGTGGAAATAACAAAAGAACTAGAATTAGAAGTAGAGCCTGAAGATGGGATGGAATTGCTGAAATCTCATGATAAAACTTTCATGGGTGAAAACTTGCTTCTTAAGGATGACCAAAAAAAAAAATCTTGAAATAGAATCTACTGCTGGTGAAGATGCTGTAAAGACCATTAAAATAACAACAAAGGATTTAGAATATGACATAAATTTAGTTGATAAAGCACTAGTAGAGTTTGAGAGGATTGACTCCAATTTCTAAAGAACTTTTACTGTGGGTAAAATGCTATCAAACAGCATTGCACACTACAGAGAAATTGTTCATGAAAGTTTTAGTATCTGGGGAATATCGGCCTAATAAAAACCAGTAAAAGTGTTATCTCTTCTGTTTCCTGGAATATTTTATGTGAATTGGTATTATTTCCTTCTTTAATATTTGTAAAATTCACTGATGAACTAAACTGGTCTGTACATATAAATTTATATATATATATATATATATATAAACTTATATAAATATATATATATATAATTTATGTATAAAATATAAATGTGTATATATATATATCATATATATTAAAGTTAACTAATTCTCTTTGAGCTTTGGAAGTTTACACCTTTCAAGGATGTGCAAATTTCATCTAAGTTGTCTAGTTTGTTGACATAAAGTTATTCATAATTTTCTTTGTTATCCTTTTAATGTCTGTGGGATCTGGCATCATATCCTTTCACTCCTGATATTGGTAACTGTGACTTCAGTCTTATTTAAAAATTTTTTTAATGTTTTATTTATTTTTGAGACAGGGAGAGACCGAGCATGAATGGGGGAGGGTCAGAGAGAGGGAGACACAGAATCTGAAACAGGCTCCAGGCTCTGAGCTGTCAGCACAGAGCCTGACGCGGGACTCGAACTCACAGACCATGAGATAATGACCTGAGCCGAAGTCGAACGCTTAACCGACTGAGCCACCCAGGCGCCCCTAGTCTTATTTTAATTATATCAGATCATAATGTATTTTGGTCAGTGTGTCTCTACATTACAAGAAGTGAGTATTCTGCTCTTATTGAGTGGGGAGTACTTCATTGATGTCAGTTAGATCCAGTTTATAGGATTGAATCCTTTTGCTCCCTATTAATTTTTAAATGAACTTGTTCTATCAATTATTATGAGAGGGATGTTAATATAGAACTGTATTTATGAATTTGCCTATTCCTTTCAGTTTTATCACTTTTACTATACGTAGTTTAAATCTCATGTTTAGGTACATGGAAATTTAAGATTGTTAGGACTTCTTGAATAACTTTTTCTTTTTTGCCATGAAATGAACTTTTTATCATTTTTGAAAAAGTTTGACAGAGTACATGTGGATGGGAGTGGGGCAGAGAGAGAGAGAGGGACAGAAAGAATCCCAAGCAGGGGCTCAAACTCGCAAATTGTGAGGTCATGACCTAAGCCAAAACCAAGTCAGAGGCTTAACTGACTGTGCCACACAGGCACCTCGACCTGTTTATTCTTATAGAAGTCAAAACTAAACCTGGATATTATGACAAAGATAAGTCAAGTAAACAATAAAATGGTCAAGCCACAAAAGTAATTTTAGATAGAATATGTAGTATTAATCAAACTCTGATAATAAGCTGATATGGAAAGATAAGAGAAAGACCATCAATCCACCATGAGAATAAAGCTAGTATTATTAACACATTATTAATAACATGACCTCCTATTTTAGGTAGTAAATTATTAAATAATTGCTAAGCACAAGAAGAGGAGTGACAAGGAGCAGAAGGGGAAAGCAGAGAAAGTAAACCTGGGACTGAGATCTAGAAGCTGATGCAAATTATATTTCTAATAAAGGGTTAGTATCCAAAATATATGAAGAACTTATACAAATCAAAACTCCCAAACTGAATAATACAATTAAAAAAGTGGGCAGAAGACATGAATAGACATTTTTAAAAAAAGACAGATGGCCAACAGTCACATGAAAAGATGCTCAACGTCACTCATCAGGGAAATATAAATCCAAACTGGAATGGGACACCACCTCACTCCTGTCCAAATGGCTAAAATCATCAACACAAGAAACAACAGGTGTTGGCAAAGATGCAGAGAAAGGGGAACCCTCTTTTTTTTTTCAATATATGAAGTTTATTGTCAAATTGGTTTTTTTTATATATATATGAAATTTATTGTCAAATTGGTTTCCATACAACACCCAGTGCTCATCCCAAAAGGTGCCCTCCTCAGTACCCATCCCCCACCCTCCCCTCCCTCCCACCCCCCATCAACCCTCAGTTTGTTCTCAGTTTTTAAGAGTCTCTTCTGCTTTGGCTCTCTCCCACTCTAACCTCTTTTTTTTTTTTTTTCTTCCCCTCCCCCATGGGTTTCTGTTAAGTTTCTCAGGATCCACATAAGAGTGAAACCATATAGTATCTGTCTTTCTCTGTATGGCTTATTTCACTTAGCATCACACTCTCCAGTTCCATCCACGTTGCTACAAAAGGCCATATTTCATTCTTTCTCATTGCCACGTAGTATTCCATTGTGTATATAAACCACAATTTCTTTATCCATTCATCAGTTGATGGACATTTAGGCTCTTTCCATAATTTGGCTATTGTTGAGAGTGCTGCTATAAACATTGGGGTACAAGTGCCCCTATGCATCAGTACTCCTGTATCCCTTGGATAAATTCCTAGCAGTTCTATTGCTGGGTCATAGGGTAGGTCTATTTTTAATTTTCTGAGGAACCTCCACACTGCTTTCCAGAGCGGCTGCACCATTTTGCATTCCCACCAACAGTGCAAGAGGGTTCCCGTTTCTCCACATCCTCTCCAGCATCTATAGTCTCCTGATTTGTTCATTTTGGCCACTCTGACTGGCGTGAGGTGATACCTGAGTGTGGTTTTGATTAGTATTTCCCTGATAAGGAGCGACGCTGAACATCTTTTCATGTGCCTGTTGGCCATCCGGATGTCTTCTTTAGAGAAGTGTCTATTCATGTTTTCTGCCCATTTCTTCACTGGGTTATTTGTTTTTCGGGTGTGGAGTTTGGTGAGCTTTTTATAGATTTTGGATACTAGCCCTTTGTCCGATATGTCATTTGCAAATATCTTTTCCCATTCCATAGTTGCCTTTTAGTTTTGTTGGTTGTTTCCTTTGCTGTGCAGAAGCTTTTTATCTTCATAAGGTCCCAGTAATTCACTTTTGCTTTTAATTCCCTTGCCTTTGGGGATGTGTCGAGTAAGAGATTGCTACGGCTGAGGTCAGAGAGGTCTTTTCCTGCTTTCTCCTCTAAGGTTTTGATGGTTTCCTGTCTCACATTCAGGTCCTTTATCCATTTGAGGTTTATTTTTGTGAATGGTGTGAGAAAGTGGTCTAGTTTCAACCTTCGGCATGTTGCTGTCCAATTCTCCCAGCACCATTTGTTAAAGAGACTGTCTTTTTTCCATTGGATGTTCTTTCCTGCTTTGTCAAAGATGAGTTGGCCATACGTTTGTGGGTCTAGTTCTGGGGTTTCTATTCTATTCCATGGGTCTATGTGTCTGTTTTTGTGCCAATACCATGCTGTCTTGATGATGACAGCTTTGTAGTAGAGGCTAAAGTCTGGGATTGTGATGCCTCCTGCTTTGGTCTTCTTTTTCAAAATTACTTTGGCAATTCGGGGCCTTTTGTGGTTCCATATGAATTTTAGGATTGCTTGTTCTAGTTTCGAGAAGAATGCTGGTGCAATTTTGATTGGGATTGCATTGAATGTGTAGATAGCTTTGGGTAGTATTGACATTTTGACAATATTTATTCTTCCAATCCATGAGCAGAGAATGTCTTTCCATTTCTTTAAATCTTCTTCAATTACCTTCATAAGCTTTCTATAGTTTTCAGCATACAGATCTTTTACATCTTTGGTTAGATTTATTCCTAGGTATTTTATGTTTCTTGGTGCAATTGTGAATGGGATCAGTTTCTTTATTTGTCTTTCTGTTGCTTCATTGTTAGTGTATAAGAATGCAACTGATTTCTGTACATTGATTTTGTATCCTGCAACTTTGCTGAATTCATGTATCAGTTCTAGCAGACTTTTGGTGGAGTCTATCGGATTTTCCATGTATAATATCATGTCATGTGCAAAAAGCGAAAGCTTGACTTCATCTTTGCCAATTTTGATGCCTTTGATTTCCTTTTGTTGTCTGATTGCTGATGCTAGAACTTCCAGCACTGTGTTAAACAACAGCGGTGAGACTGGGCACACCTGTCGTGTTCCTGATCTCAGGGAAAAAGCTCTCAGTTTTTCCCCGTTGAGGATGATGTTAGCTGTGGGCTTTCCATAAATGGCTTTTATGATCTTTAAGTATGTTCCTTCTATCCCGACTTTCTCAAGGGTTTTTATTAAGAAAGGGTGCTGGATTTTGTCAAAGGCCTTTTCTGCATCGATTGACAGGATCATATGGTTCTTCTCTTTTTTTTTGTTAATGTGATGTGTCACGTTGATTGATTTGCGAATGTTGAACCAGCCCTGCATCCCAGGAATGAATCCCACTTGATCATGGTGAATAATTCTTTTTATATGCCGTTGAATTCGATTTGCTAGTATCTTATTGAGAATTTTTGCATCCATATTCATCAGGGATATTGGCCTGTAGTTCTCTTTTTTTACTGGGTCTCTGTCTGGTTTAGGAATCAAAGGAATACTGGCTTCATAGAATGAGTCTGGAAGTTTTCCTTCCCTTTCTATTTCTTGGAATAGCTTGAGAAGGATAGGTATTATCTCTGCTTTAAACATCTGGTAGAACTCCCCTGGGAAGCCATCTGGTCCTGGACTCTTATTTGTTGGGAGATTTTTGATAACCGATTCAATTTCTTCGCTGTTTATGGGTCTGTTCAAGCTTTCTATTTCCTCCTGTTTGAGTTTTGGAAGCGTGTGGGTGTTTAGGAATTTGTCCATTTCTTCCAGGTGGTCCAGTTTGTTGGCATATAATTTTTCATAGTATTCCCTGATAATTGTTTGTATCTCTGAGGGATTGGTTGTAATCATTCCATTTTCATTCATGATTTTATCTATTTGGGTCATCTCCGTTTTCTTTTTGAGAACCCTGGCTAGAGGTTTGTCAATTTTGTTTATTTTTTCAAAAAACCAACTCTTGGTTTCGTTGATCTGCTCTACAGTGTTTTTAGATTCTATATTGTTTATTTCTGCTCTGATCTTTATTATTTCTCTTCTTCTGTTGGGTTTAGGCTGCCTTTGCTGTTCTGCTTCTAGTTCCTTTAGGTGTGCTGTTAGATTTTGTATTTGGGATTTTTCTTGTTTCTTGAGATAGGCCTGGATTGCAATGTATTTTCCTCTCAGGACTGCCTTCGCTGTGTCCCAAAGCGTTTGGATTGTTGTATTTTCATTTTCGTTTGTTTCCATATATTTTTTAATTTCTTCTCTAATTGCCTGGTTGACCCACTCATTCATTAGTAGGGTGTTCTTTAACCTCCATGCTTTTGGAGGTTTTCCAGACTTTTTCCTGTGGTTGATTTCAAGCTTCATAGCATTGTGGTCTGAAAGTATGCATGATATAATTTCAGTTCTGGTAAACTTATGAAGGGCTGTTTTGTGACCCAGTATATGATCTATCTTGGATAATGTTCCAAGTGCACTCGAGAAGAAAGTATATTCTGTTGCTTTGGGATGCAGAGTTCTAAATATATCTGTCAAGTCCATCTGATCCAATGTCTCATTCAGGGCCCTTGTTTCTTTATTGACCGTGTGTCTAGATGATCTATCCATTTCTTTAAGTGGGGTGTTAAAGTCCCCTGCAATTACCACTTTCTTATCAATAAGGTTGCTTATGTTTGTGAGTAATTGTTTTACATATTGGGGGCTCCGGTATTCGGCGCATAGACATTTATAATTGTTAGCTCTTCCTGATGGATAGACCCTGTAATTATTATATAATGCCCTCCTTCATCTCTTGTTACAGCCTTTAATTTAAAGTCTAGTTTGTCTGATATAAGTATGGCTACTCCAGCTTTCTTTTGGCTTCCAGTAGCATGATAAATAGTTCTCCATCCCCTCACTCTCAATCTAAAGGTGTCCTCAGGTCTAAAATGAGTCTCTTTTAGACAGCAAATAGATGGGTCTTGTTTTTTTATCCATTCTGATACCCTATGTCTTTTGGTTGGCTCATTTAATCCATTTACATTCAGTGTTATTATAGAAAGATACGGGTTTAAAGTCTTTGTGATGTCTGTATGTTTTATGCTTGGAGTGATGTCTCTTGTACTTTGTCTCACAGGATCCCCCTTAGGATCTCTTGTAGGGCTGGTTTAGTGGTGACAAATTCCTTCAGTTTTTGTTTGTTTGGGAAGACCTTTATCTCTCCTTCTATTCTAAATGACAGACTTGCTGGATAAAGGATTCTCGGCTGCATATTTTTCCTGTTTAGCACACTGAAAATATCGTGCCAATTCTTTCTGGCCTGCCAAGTTTCAATTGAGAGATCAGTCACGAGTCTTATAGGTCTCCCTTTATATGTGAGGGCACGTTTATCCCTTGCTGCTTTTAGAATTTTCTCTTTATCCTTGTATTTTGCCAGTTTCACTATGATATGTCGTGCAGAAGATCGATTCAAGTGACGTCTGAAGGGAGTTCTCTGTGCCTCTTGGATTTCAATGGCTTTTTCCTTCCCCAGTTCAGGGAAGTTCTCAGCTATTATTTCTTCAAGTACCCCTTCAGCACCTTTCCCTCTCTCTTCCTCCTCTGGGATACCAATTATGCGTATATTATTTCTTTTTAGTGTATTACTTAGTTCTCTAATTTTCCCCTCATACTCCTGGATTTTTTTATCTCTCTTTCTATCAGCTTCCTCTTTTTCCATAACTTTATCTTCTAGTTCACCTATTCTCTCCTCTGCCTCTTCAATCCGAGCTGTCGTCATTTCCATTTTGTTTTGCATTTCGTTTAAAGCTCTTTTCAGCTCTTCTTGACTGTTCCTTAGTCCCTTGATCTCTGTAGTAAGAGATTCTCTGCTGTCCTCTATACTGTTTTCAAGCCCAGCGATTAATTTTATGACTATTATTCTAAATTCACTTTCTGTTATATTATTTAAATCCTTTTTGATCAGTTCATTAGCTGTTGTTATTTCCTGGAGATTCTTCTGAGGAGAATTCTTCCGTTTGGTCATTTTGGATAGTCCCTGGAGTGGTGAGGACCTGCAGGGCACTTCCCCTGTGCTGTGGTGTATGACTGGAGTTGGTGGGCGGGGCCGCAGTCAGTCCTGATGTCTGCCCCCAGCCCACCGCTGGGGCCACAGCCAGACTGGTGTGTGCCTTCTCTTCCCCTCTCCTAGGGGCGGGATTCACTGTGGGGTGGCGTGACCCGTCTGGGCTACTTGCACACTGCCAGGCTTGTGGTGCTGGGGATCTGGCGTATTAGCTGGGGTGGGTAGGCAAGGTTCACAGGGGCAGGAGGGGCAGGCTTAGCTCGCTTCTCCTTAGGTGATCCACTTCAGGAGGGGCCCTGTGGCAGCGGGAGGGAGTCAGATCCGCTGCGGGAGGTTTGGCTCCGCAGAAGCACAGAGTTGGGTGTTTGTGTGGAGCGAGCAGCTTCCCTGGCAGGAACAGGTTCCCTTTGGGATTTTGGCTGGGGGATGGGCGGGGGAGATGGCGCTGACTAGAGCCTTTGTTCCCCACCAAACTGAGCTCTGTCGTCCGGGGGCTCAGCAGCTCTCCCTCCCTTTGTCCTCCAGCCTTCCCGCTTTCAGAGCAGAGCTGTTAACTTGTGACCTCCCAGACACTAAGTCACGCTTGCTGTCGGAACACAGTCCATCAGGCCCCTCTGCTTTGCCAGCCACACTTGGGGGCTCTGCTTGGCTGGCGAGCCGCCCCTCTGCCCCAGCTCCCTCCCACCAGTCCGTGGAGCGTGCACTGCCTCACTGCCCTTCCTACCCTCTTCCGTGGGCCTCTCGTCTGCACTTGGCTCCGGAGACTCAGTTCTGCTAATCCTCTGGCGGTTTTCTGGGTTATTTAGGCAGGTGTAGGTGGAATCTAAGTGATCAGCAGGATGCGTGGTGAGCCCAGCGTCCTCCTATGCCGCCATCTTGGTCTCTCTCCAGGGGATCCCTCTTAAACTGTTAGTGGGAATGCAAAGTGGTGCAGCCACTGTGGAAAAATATGGAAGTCTCTCAAAAAGTTAAAAATAGAACTACCCCAAGATCTGGCAATTGCACAACTAGGTATTTACCCAAAGAATACAAAAATAGTTATTCAAGAGGGTCACATGAACCCCGATGTTTATACCAGTGTTATCGACAATAGTCAATTATGGAAACAGCCCAAATGTCCATTGACTGATGGAAGGAGAAAAAAGAGGTAGTATATACACAGTGAAATATTATTTACTCGTAAAAATAATAAAATCTTGCCATTTTCAAGGACATGGATGGAGCTTGAGAGTATTATGTTAAGCTAAATAAGTCAGAGAAAGACAAATACCACATGATTTCATTTATGTGGAATTTAAGCAACAAAACAAACGAGCAAAGGGGAAAGGGAGAGAGGCAAACCAAGAAACAGATTCTTAACAATGGAGAACAAACTGATAGAGAAGGGAGGTGGGAGAATGGATTAAGCAGTGCCCTTGTGATGACCCCAGGTGTTATATGGAAGTGTTGGATTGCTATATTGTACACCTGAGACTAATACTGTATGTTAACTCATTAGAACTTAAAAACTTTTCAAAAATCTAGAAGATGAGTATTTGTGAATATGAATAGCTGTAAGACCCAAGCATGAAATATTTTCACTATTACATCTATATGTTTTGAATACTAGAAGATTTCTTCCAAGTCAGATTGTGATTCTAAGACACTATTAGAGGGGCTCAGTCGATTAAGTGTCCAACTCTTGATCTCTGCTCAGGTCATGATCTTACAGTTTGTCAGACCAAGACCCACGTTGAGCTCCATGCTGAGAGTGGAGCCTGTTTAGGATTCCACCCCCACCCCTCTCTGTCTAAATGGATGAATAAACTTAAAAAAAAAAATAAAAGACATGATAAGGAACAGGGTTGCAAAAGAGCTTCATCCATTTATTGGAAACTCCAATCGAAAGCAGCAGCTTTTCTGCAATGAGGGAAGTTTTGGGACTGAGCCCTTCACCTGTGGGGTGTGATGCTAACTCCCAGTGGTTAGTGGCAGAAGTGAATTGCAGCACACGCAGTTAGTGTTAGGGCATCTGAGACATGGTTTTGGCACGAGGAAAGAAACCCACACATTTGGTGTCAGAAGTGCTGAAAGTGAAAACATCACACTGGGTGAATGGTGAACACAGGAACTCTGTCCTACTTTTGTAACTTCTTTTGAGTCTTAAATTATTTCAAAATGGAAAGTTAAATATTTTTTAAAAAGTTAATGTGTAGAAGAAAAAGAATCTCATTGGCAGATATTAGGCATATTTTGTTTCTCTTTTTCTGCACTGTGATGCAAAAAATCATTGGCTAAACTCTTTACCAGATTGGTAATGCACAAATAAGATAAATCTAAATTCTTACATTTTACGTGTGTATCCATCAAATTCTATGAATTCACCTTAAAGTCCTATTAATATGATCAATTAGTCTTGTTGATTTTTCAAGTGCATATCAGGAAGTAGTTCTCAAAGGATTGAATTCTAAAACCAGTCCTCATATATTTAGAAGGAAATGAGCACATAGATTTTCAAGATATTCTTGAAATAACAAAATAGCAAAAGTTGATAATGTAAGTTTTAAATAAGAAATTGAATACATTGTAACTATTTGAATTCCTACTCGTTATCTGTTTGGAATAGTTCAGATTTATAAAAAATGTTTTTATTTGCTCATCTAATGGTTTGATTATATGAAAAAACAGTTGACTGTTTTAGTGTAGAAATCCTAAATTATAAATATAGTAATAAAATCGACAACACAACTATTTATGGGGTAATTATAATCATTTTACAAAACATAATAACTTTGCACTACATTAAGTAAATAATTAAAAATCCTCATTTGTGAAATTTGTTATGGTTTGTGATCATAACAACACTTTATGACATGGACGTTGTCATTATTTTTAATAGGGAAAATTATTCTACTTACAACTCATTCGCTTTCATTGCAAAACATCTTTATCATAGAAAATGTTTAGATATAATCTATTTAAATTGCTTATCAGATTATATGTTTTCAAACATTTTAATCTTAACCATTGTCACTGCAATCAAGTAGCAAATTTCTTTCTTAGATACAGTGTTTTGGATATTACCTGTTTTGATTGTGAAAGTACTACTCCACTAATAATTAAGTTCTTTTTTTAAGATGCACTCCCCATTGTTGTACCCATGTTTTTCTCACGAGGTATTTTCTCTTTCATCATTTAAGAAACTTATTTTTTTGGGGGGGTATCTTTTAAGTTGTGTAAAACAAATACTATAAATTTCTCATTACAGCCAAGATGACCAACTTCATAAATACAATTCAATCAAATTGAAAACGTTGTTTATTTTTTCTTATACAGCGTATGAAAAGTATACTTGTTCATCCTAATACTGTTGTATAAATATTGGTGCTTTGGTCTCTACTTAATCAATACTTTTGACTTTTGTGTAGGCAGAATAGGTAACCATCTTGTCCTATTTCATTGTATGTTTTTAAGTTTGTTCGTTTATTTTGAGAGAGCAAGAGCGCAGGGAGGGGCACAGAGAGAGAGAATCCCAAGCAGGCCCCTTGCTGTCAGCATGGAGCCCAAGGCAGAGCTAGATTTCACAAACCACAAGATCATGACCTCAGCGGAAATTAGGAGTCAGACACTTAACCCATTGAGCCGCCCAGGCACCGCCCCTTTTTTTTAGTTGTCTTATTTTAATATAAGTTATCATTCTGTGTAATTAAAATGAATACTTTATTTGTGATTAACATTTAAAAATCAAAACTAAGGATTTCCTCTATTACATGATAGTGTCATTTGCATTAAACAATCTGTAGAAAGCTATGGAACTATGTGATTCAATGATGAACAGAAGAAAATCAGTCTTTCAGTTTAGACCATTGATGTTGATTCACAATAAGAGTAATTGACTCAAATACATATTCAATTTTCTTCTGTCTTTATATGTGTCTAAACCATAGATTGGCATTTTTTTTTTTCTGTAAAGGTCACATAGTATTTTGGACTTTGGGAGCCACATGTAGTCTCTTTAATATAATTCATTTAAAAATTTCTTTAAAAATATAAAAACCATTCTTCCACAGATAGCAATAGAAAAGTAGCACATGCGATTTGGACTGTGAGTGATACCTTGCCAAACCCTGGTCTAAATGCAGTAAGAATAGCCAAGTTATTTTGTATATACTATATCCTTGGCATTAAGATATTTCTAAAGTAGATAAAATAGACCCACTACATTACGTCCAGTCTATTATGGGCAGAGTTAACCTATGGGTAGAGTCCACAGTTGGGACATCAATGTAAAATAAACAAACATGTCCACATCATTACATTATTTGATTGATATATATATATATGTATGATATATTACATAACATCAGATTGCAGAAAACAGCGATAATTATGTAAACATACATATGTAAAATATATATAAATAGGTGTATATATCAGTAAGTATGTAAATAAGTCTGCAGCAAACACTATCCAGCTATGACAACATTTCCATAGAATCTATTTGAATATTGACAGATGTGGACAACAAGAATCAATAGTTAAATGAGTAAGAATGTCAGCATTAACATCTGGGTTGTTAATAAAAAAACAAAAGTATACTATATCAGAATTAGATGTGTGTCAGAGCCATATCTGCAAGTGTAAAGCGAGCTGTTAGCTCCCTCTAGAAGGATGGTTGTGAGATTAGTAGAGATACAGTACAAAAAAGTCATTCAACACAAGGCCTTACTTGTGCACTGTACACATTTGATTAATCTCAATTTTTCTTGTAGTAAAAGTAACATTATAATGGTGTGCCTTTAATACCAAGTAAATTATTTTTGTAGAGTTTTTTTCTTAAGTTTTTATTTATTCCGAGAGAGAATGAGCAAGCATACACACAGACAAGCAGGTGAGGGGCAGAGAGGAGGGACAGAATCTCAAACAGGCTCCATGCCATCAGCACAGAGCCCAATTGGGACTTGAGCTCATGAACTGTGAGATCATTACCTGAGCCAAGATCGAGAGTTGGATGCTTAATTGACTGAGCCACCCAGGTGCTGCTATAGAGTTTTATGTGACAAAATTTTAAGGTGTTAATTTTTTACATGCAAATGTATATAATGCTGAAATCTTTGCAAAATGTTCTTTGATTTGCTACTGGCATTTTAAACCAGAGTCGAATAACCACTGATCCTGCTACTATAGGAATAGATCATTTCAGATGCATCCCATCAGTGCACCAAAAGAAGAGTTTGCTACAGGTTTTGATCAATATGAATAGTGTTTAATACACACAGGAATAAATTTAATTTTAATGAGAAGCCTAACGCATGGTGCATGCTGTCAGTGAACTAATACAGGTAATATACCATAATGAAAGGACAAATTACAGGCAAAACACACACATACTAAAGAAAAAGAGTAGATGAGGAGGAGTAGGAGCACAAGGAAGAGGAAGAAGGGAAAGAGGAAGAGAAAGAGGAAAAAAATCACTAAAAATTATAACATTGGTAAGGCATCGCTATTTAATTTTGCACTAATAAGCATTCAAATAATGGGCCACTCATATGTTGAACATACCTGGAAAATCTTAATGAAAGGAGTGAACTTAATTCAGGCCTTATGGGGAAAAAAATAAAAAAAACCTAGGAGAAGCATTAGCTTGTAAATGGAGATTGGAAAGCATGTCAGGTGACATTATAAGCAGAAACTGGTGCAGAGAAAATGTGTGTGGCAATAACACAGGATGAGAAGTAAATAAACCTACCAGGCTTTTAAAGTAGAGAATTTAGCTAGGGAATCATGGGAAATTTAATAGATTCTGCTGTGATTCTAAAACCTAAAGCGCTTGAAATACTAGTGATGAATACTTTTTTCCCCCCACAGGTCCTAGGAAAACATTAGGGAAAAGAAATAATTTTTTTATGTGTAGACCGACAGTTCCCTGCCACACTAACAATAATTGAAAATCAATTCTAACTTATTCCTGATTTCAGTTGAAATGTGTTAGGATTTTATAAGTTTGGATAACCTAATTTTGGAACAGTGGTAACCTTTAAAATGTCCTAGGTTTAAAATAACAAAGTTACATTTCTTGTCATCGCCTCACCATTAGTCATCCAAGGCCCTTCTCTGCTGCCTACTTACTCACTATGGGTTCAGATCGATACAGCAGCCAGTTTACAACATTGCTCTTCACCGTAGCAGAAGCTGAAGATCAAGACATATTTTGTTAAGACCATTCATGAATATCACTTTCTACTCCTGCAGTTACCGAATGTTGACTTATTCTTTTTCCTTCAGGTGAGAGACTCTCGCTCCTTCCACAAGTGAACCAGTGTGAAAGTCTCAGACAAGAATGGAATCATACTGAAACATAGGGTCTTTTGTGATAAACAGTAGTTTCTAAATTAAGGAGTGTTTAAAAAACAAAAACTCAACCAAGGAAATTTTAAAGATATAATTGGCTTTTATTAACCAATTCATGAACTGGGGAACAATCCTTTGTGGCAAGTAGAGGGGAGTTCCAAAGGGCGACAGAAAAGGAAACGTTTTCAAAGGTAGAGAGGGAGTGGGAAAAGCAATGATTAGGGAGGAATCATTGTTTTTGGCAAGATTACCCTCATAGGGGTAACAGAAGGGCTCTGTCAGTAGGAAATTGTCATGTTGACTGGTTAAAAGTTACATTTTGGGTGGGGGGAGTCAAAACTGCAGTTAGATATTAAGTCTTGATTTATTGACTTGAGGCCTTAACTTAAAGGACACCATTTTGGGCCTCTGGTAGTCTTCTAAACAGAAATAAAGCTGTTCTCTTCATTTGGAGAGCTAGAAATAAGATATATTAATTGTCCCTCAAATACTCATTGTATAATATTGGAACAGGAACTAGGTAACCACAAAAATATTATTCAGAAAAGGGAGGGAGTGGACCACCTGGGTGGCTCAGTCAGTTAAGCATCCAACTTTTGATTTCAGCTCAAGTGTTGATCTCAGGGTAGTGAGTTCAAACCCCATATTGGACTCTGCACTTGGGTATGAAGTCTACTTAGGAAATGGGAAGAAAGGCAGACACATGACAGTCATTTTTCTTCAGCAATTCTGAAATTTCCATAGATAAATTGAGGGCATTTCACTTCAGGTACAGGGAATATTTAGACTTGATTTCTACTCCCTGGATATATTTTCACTTAGTGGAATTTTGATTGGCATTTTGTTGAATATATAGGTCAAGTTGGGAAAAACAGATAAGTTGACAATATTGATGTTCATACTTTAAATATGGACTATTTCCATTTATCTAGGTTTTTTTTTTGTTTATTAGAGTTTTATAGTCTACTCATGTAGAATTTGTACATATTTTGTCATATATATATCGATCTCACTTTTGGAGGTCTAATATAAACAGTAATATGCTTTGGGGAAAAAAAAGAAGAAAGAAAAGGAAGGAAGAAAGAAAAAACAACCTGGGTGGCTCAATAGACTCTGGATCAGGTCATGATCTCGTGGTTCAGGCTCTGTGCTGATAGCCTGGAACTTGCTTTGGATTCTGTGTCTCCTTCTCTCTGTGGCTCTCCCTGACACACTCTCTCTCTCCCTCTCGAAAATAAACAAATATTAAAAATTATTTAAAAATAAATTTAAAAATTAAAGAAAAAAGTTTAATTATTTTGAGAGTGTGTGAGTGGGGGAGGGTCAGAGAGGAAGGGGGGGAATCCCAAGCAGTCTTTGCACTGTCAGCATAGAGCCTGAAGCAGGGCTTGATGTCAAGAATCCTGAGATCATGACCTGAGCTGAAATCAAGAGTTGGATGCTTAACCAACTGCGCCACCCAGGGACCCTTGTAGTAATGTGATTTTAATTTCAAATTTTACATGTTCATTGCTGGTATAGAGGAAAATGAATAACTTTTTAAATATTAACTCTGTATCCTACCACCTTTCTATAGTTACATATGTATTAGTTCCAGGAGTGGTTTTTTTGGCAGTTATTTTTGATTTTCATATAGGCGTTCATGTCATCTGCAAACAATCAGTTTTATTTCTTCCTAATATGTTTTCCATTTATTTCCTATTCTCTTATTGGATTCATTTATAGATTAAACTTTGCTCTTTCTGTGAACACTTGGTTATATTGATTGGATGCCTGATACTGTGATTTGTGTTATGAGTTTCTATTTGCTTTGTATTTCTCTACATAGTTTTGGATTTTGATCTAGCATGCAGTTTTATTATTTTCAAACAAATGTGATCATTTCAAGTCTTGTTTTTAATATTAGTATAGTAAGTTCAGAGAAGCCTTTAGGGTAGCCTTCATTTCACCTCAAATAAGGTACTAATCTTCTGACAACAGAGACTGAATCTCCCCCCACCCTGTGAAAGCAAAGATCTCTTGGACAGTAAATGATAAGTCACCTAAGTTAAGCAATATCGCATGTGTGATGCTTTGAATTTCAACCTTGGAAATTGTAAATGTTATCCAGTTGGCATGAAGAAGTCAGGAATGTTTGAAAAAAGTCAAGAAGGTTTGATGGAGGCATGAACTATGATTATATCTTTATTTGAAAATTTGCTTCTCAGTAATGATGAGAACGTAGTTGGGATTAACACAGGGATATATGAGGTCTATTGCAACTTTGGAAAAGTCAAGGGAAATTATATTGCCATACATTAGATAAATTTTATTCAAGCTACCCTAGGAGTTAGAAAAATGAAAAGCTAAAACACACACACACACACACACACACACACACACACACAAAAACAATTACTCTCTTAGTGGGGTAATTTTCCAAGAAAAGAAAAGGAAGGGAAGGGAGGAATGAAGGAAGAAAAGTTACACTTTGTGTTTTGGTTACAGTGGAAATCCAGAAAATGAAGTTACAATGATACCTGGAAATAAAGGTTGAATATTGATTCGCTGCTTATGTCCTACAACAAAATAAAAATTGTCATTTAACCATGCTGTGTTCAATACATGGCAATATATTTTTTAACTGGTAACTGGGGAATATCTTTTTACCTACTAACAAATTATTACTATCTTACAACAAGATCGGTTACAAGTTATTGATATCAGGCCCATTTCTGTGTCATAAACCTGACTGTTCTGGGGACATGGTTTGTGACTTTATGGAAACCATCAAATTAGTATCCATAAGTGCTGATGGCTACATTTTCCCTGAAAAAGGACATCAGCTAAATTTCATTAACTCATTCATATAAAAATAAAATTTGTGTTTTTAAGAAAGGATCACATAACAATTGACTTGATAGTAATCCATTTAATTTATGTCATCATGGTTCCATTTCTTATTAAGTTAATATCATTTTCCCAAAAACAAATGTAATTTTCTATTTCATAAAAAATAATCAATACATGCTTTAGAATTGGACTGGGAGAGATTTGAATATTTGAAAAGAATGTAAAAATGAAAACAATGTACAAGTAAGAGCTGTTATGTACTTGATTGTAACCATGTATTCTTTTGCACTGTACTTACTACTGAGTGTAGTGAATCTCCAGTTTGTAGTAATTGGTATCTTCTTAGGCTCAGCCCTCTACAGAAGGAATTCATGTCACCAATCTGGTAATATAAATACATTTTTTTAAATACCTAATTTTATTAGACTACTCCTCTTCCATTGTAGTGGAATTAGTCTGATATTTCTCAACTTGAAAATTTCAGGAATGTAGCCCAATCAACTTTAGCAAAAAAAAAAAAAAAAAAAAAAAAAAAAAAAAAGTCTTAGAATGAAGCAATATCACTCCTTTATTTCCTTTAAATAATTCCATCGTCTAGATTTTATTAAAGAATTAATAGACGCTATACCAATTCTATGAAAAGGAATACATGTTTTAAAAATTGGGGGAGTACCAAGAAATGGTCAGTATACAGAAGCACATGGCCTCTGTCACAATTATAAGCAGTTGAGTTAGCTCATTGGTGATCATCACTGCTAACAGGCTCGGAAACTACAGTAGTTAATACGTATTCTAATTTGCTTTCAGCAATAGTGAACTTATAGAATGAGTTGAGAAATGTCATCTATATTCTGAAAGGGTTTGAATATTCTTTAATATACATATGTATATGGTGGGCATATATCTGTGGTGGTGGCTATCTGGTGGTCTGTTCAATGAGGTTTTTAATTATGAATTCAATTTCTGGGGTTTTTTTGGTTATGTTCTATTCAGATTTTTTTCTTTTTGAGTCAGTGTTAGAAATTTCTAAAAATGTTATTTTGTTGATATAAAATTATTCATCATATTCCCTTTTAATGGCTAATAGGCTTCTGTGTCTCCCTCTCTCTCTGCCCCTCCCCCGTTCATGCTCTGTCTCTCTCTGTCCCAAAAATAAATAAACGTTGAAAAAAAAAATTAAAAAAAAATGGCTAATAGGCATAGGGAAAGTTTTAAATGCGTATGGTCATTAGGAAAATGCAAATTAAATCCACAGTGACAGATTTTGCACACCTGCTAGAATAGCTGTCATCAAAAGGTCAGATAAGAGTAAGTGTTGGCTAGGATTTAGAGCAATTGGAGCTCTCAGTTTAAACTCCTACAGGGAGTTTAAGATGGGGCAGCTACTTTGGAAAACTGTTGCATAATTCCACATAGTTAAACTCAAATTTGCCAAGCAACCCAGAAATTCCACTCTTAGTCATTTACAGAAGAGATATGAAACCATATAACCACACAAAGTCTGCATGTGACTGTTATCAGCATTATTCATAAGTCAAAAACTATAAATAAGACAAACACCCATCAACTAGTGAATGGATACATGTCTACCCTGAGATACTATTCAACAACACAAAGTAACACGCACTCGATATATACTTTAATATAAATGTACCTCAAAAGCCGTGTGCAAAGTAAAAGAAGCCATTTGCAAAAGACTATTTGATGTATGATTTTTCTTGTATGACTTGATCAAAGAGGTAAATTTATCATGACAGTGCATCAGCAGTTGCCTCTAACTGGAGGGAAGGTAGCAGTAGAAATTGACAACGGTCAGCCTCCATGGAATTTTAGAGGATAACAAAAAAAAAAATTTTAAAGCTGGATTGCTGAGTTATGTACAACTATGCATATTACAAAACGCCATTTAGTTCAGTACTTCCAGTTGGTAAGTGTTATGGTGTGTAAAATTTACCTCAATAAAGCTGTAAAATAATTTTGAATTGTCCATCTAAATTCCAATGCTGGAATCCTCTTATCTTATTATATCCACATGGAGTGATGGGACTCTCAAATGGAGCAGGATGCTAAAATATGGAAAGAAGAAAGTCTTTCTCCTAATGTCATACCATGAAGCAACTGCAAACGAGCTTTTGACACATGCAGCTTGTGTTAGAACCTATCTGTATACTCTTCACCTGAAATCTTATATCGTCCCAGTAGTATGACTTCTTAGCCTCTACAATGCATTCCTTGGAACCTAGGCTGGCCTCTGGCCTCCAAGTCATTAATAATTTGGCCCTTGAAAGGACAGGATCCGGTTCAGAAATACCTTCATTTAAATGATCTTTGAAGGTGCCGATAATTTGCTACTAATTTCCATACCCTACAAATTCTTAAAGATGCCTTCCTTCCTAAGGAAGGCAATGAATTTGATTTTTTGTAAGATTTTTATTTTTTTAAGTAATTTCTACACCCAACGTGGGGCTTGAACTTAAATCCTGAAGATTAGAAGCTGCATGTTTTACTGACTGAGCCAGCCAGGTGCCCTAAAAAGGCAATGAATTTGTTTTTTGGAGTGAATGGTATGTTCTCAAAAATTACGTGCTTTTTAATTTTTTTTTTTTAATTTTATGTATTTGAGGGTGGTGCCGGAGAAGGGCAGAGGGAGAGCAGGGGGTGGGGGGAGAGAAAGAGAGAATCTTAAGTAGGCTTCATGCTCAGTGTGGAGTCTGACAGGGGGCTCTATCCCACGGACTGTGAGGTCATAACCTAAGCCAAAATCAAGAGTTGGATGCTCAACCAACTGAGCCACCCAGGTGCCCCTAGAAAATTAGGCTTTTAAAGATGATGATGAGTAGCATTCTATTAAAAGTACACTAAAAGAGGGGAATCAACATAAATGCAAAAGCATCCCAATGCCCAAGATGAAAAGAGTTCAGCCACTCTTAACATCTAGTTATCTAATAAACACTGCTTTACTTCATATAAATACCTGTAAGTGCTGAGCGTAGGTTTGCTGTCTCTTAACCTGCAAATTAATTGGACAGTGAAAGAATATTATTTATCTAGGTCATTCATCTTTCTCAACATCAAAATGGTCCTATTCAATTATAGATGGTTGTGAAAATGAGCATGACACTCATCAGTTTAAAGGTGCCGCTTGGGACTACGATGCAGTGATTGTTTCAATTACGTAGTTTAGCCTGTCTGCCTCTGAGGAACCCTGGCATCTAACTCTCCAGGTAGATCAGGATGATAAAGTATTACCTTTGATGAATGTTGTCCAAGGCATGGTGGGTTTTGTTTGTGTCTGAATCTGCTTGTAATTGGTCATTCTTTTTTTTTTTTTTTTTCTTTTTTTTTCAATTTCCATTCTCTTGCTAGATGACCTCTAAGAGGCTACAAGTTAACCACATTTGACCACTGGTACATAGTTTATAATAAACATACAATGCCTTTCTAAAAGATGGTAAGAACATATTAAATTAACATTAAATTCTGCTTACTTTGCTCATATTCTTGCTTTATTCAGATTTCGATTGCCATTGGATTTAACCTTGCCTCACTACTTTGGTTCTTGTCTATGATTCACTTTTTTTCTGGATCCTAAACACAGTCATAAACTTCTTGATCACCTTTATTACCTTATTCTGCCTTGGCTAGAAAAATCATGGAACCCTTGAATTCGAAGCAAAGATAGGGATCTTTCCAGTGAGGGAATCCCCTGAAATCACTGGAGATTGTCATTATAGTTGAGGCTAAGGAAAAATGGCGTATGTTCAAACAGGCTTAATTTTATTTTATCTTCAACATTATGAGGTAGCCAGGACTTATAGTTTTAACATTATTTTACTCTGTCACATAGGCAAAGCTTATAAAGGCCAGCCATCATTCATAGTGGCTTCATTTGAAAGAGCATAGATGTGAATCATGAGATTTCAATCAAAACTATTCAATCTTACAGAATACAGTGAGCTTTAAGAATGTACAAAGGACTGTTACAACAGAGCTTTTAAATACTGAGAAACAGTATGACTGCCGGGTTAGAATGTCAATATCTGTGGGGTCGTAAGTATGCTTCTTATGCATCTCTTAGATATCTAGGAAAATCCTTGGCTTTAGTGACCAGAAGATTGTCTCCTAGTTTGATGTCACTGTTTTTTTGTTTTGTTTTGTTTTGTTTTGTTTTTGGCTAAGATCTTGAATTTCATGATTAAACATGTTTAGGAAGTTTGTTTAGTTCATGTGAGATATATATCAAGGTTAAGAGATAATCTAGATATTTACTGTGAGGTGAATTTCTAGGGCATATAATTATTCAGGGACTATGAATAAAGAAATGAGGTCTAAAATCTAAAGAACGGAGTATAAGGGATAAAATAGGAGGCAACAGATCTTAAGCAACATCAAAAGCATTTCCAAATAAACAGGTATCTTCGCAAACAATCCGACCTGAGAAGACCACTGTCTTACTATATAGTGCCTCAGCTGCTAGACTTTCAGTAATGTACATAAATTTGCATAGGGTCTCATAAAAAATGCCCTTTGTTTGCACACATCGGGCTTGGATCACGAAACTGCCCAGTTCTTAGTATCCCAATAAATTATCACAGGGAATTCTTTCGATTCAAAATGATAGAAGGTTGACAAAATCCCAAATATTCCAGTGATTTTCACCACAGAGATGCTTCAAGATTTCAGTCTCTGAGATCTATTTCAACCACGGTGACCGATAACTGATCAGAGCAGGATCAGTAACAAAGCTGATGGACTCAGAAGATGACCTTTTGACGTAGCACTTCTCATGATCTCTAAACCTATGGTCTAGAACTCCGTCAGAAGCCAGGTAGGGGGTTGGTGAATTTAGTCATGAATGGAGGAAATGGACCTGGTAGCCTGCACTACCATTACATTACCCATATTCTACTGAGCTGAAGACGGTGCCATTTTGTATATCCACGTTACAGAAATAGCTAATTATGTTGTGCGTGTATGACATTCTTGACTTGGGATGCACCCTATTAAAACCCTCATACCTCCACCCTCTTTAAAAACGTCCTACTTTCTGTTTCAAGGAGTGAGCACCAGCACATTTATTTATCTTGTCTTCACCTCATTAGAGTTCGCTGGCTAATGAAGCTAACCGACAGCATAAAACAACATTTAGTGGCTTTCAAGTGTCAGCAATCAGAGGAAAACAATCTTTACCGGATTGAACAATGTGTTAAATCAAGTTTCTGAACCCTGTAGGTCACATTAGTCCACAGCAAACACAGACACTTTGCAGAGACTGCAGATACTTGAGTTATTATTTGAGAAAAACCCTTTTAACTGATGTATTCTCTTTGAAGCTCAGCAAACTTTACCCGGTGCATAAACATGTGGCAAAATCAAAGAAAAATATTGTGGATTAGACTCTCAAGGTTGTAATTTATTGATTGTGTGTATATCTGTTTTGTGGCCGGTCAACTCTGTCCTCCTTAGTGATAAAGAGTTGAGTCATCCCTACTCAGTAGTATGTAGATGGCTGGGTCTCATGAAAAGTGAAAATGGAGAATTCTTTTAAACTCATTGGAAATTATGATTTGCTATATCTTATAAATAATGAGAAACTTATTTTCCTCTTACATCAGAACCTCAAACCTAATAATCCAATTTACCTATCTGACATCTTCTATTTTCACTTTCACCATGTTATGCCATGCTGATGCATCTGTTCCAAACGAGGGCCCCTGCTCTGGACTCAAATCACTTACTTGGTTCCTAGTCTTCACTCTTCATTCCAGGTACTTAATCTTTTGGATCCTCAACTTCTTTGATTATAATTAAGGACAAAAGGGCATGTACTTGTAGGATTGGTCATTCATTAGTCACTCATTTATTCATTCACTGAACCTATATTGAATGCCTGACTTGTGACAGGCACACTGCTAGGTGATGAACAAGAACTGACTATGCCAAGACTCTACTCTCATTTGGCTTACATTCCAATATGTATGCATGTAAATATTTACTACATTGATGGGTGGGGGGATGCTCTGAGCTGCAAATGGGAAAATGCATGTAGAGTTTAGCATTATGCCTGGCACTAGAAAGGGCTCAATAGGTAGCTTGTCATTATCATTGTTTTCTTCCCCTCAAGAAATTAGAATGTAATTATATCTTTAATTGTTGTCTGTCCAATATCATATCTTAAATACTACACATTTCTGATATCATGTAGCTCTGCTATTACAAGCCTAGGATCATAGCTAGTATTCAATAAACATGTCCAAAATTGAGCTAGAAGTTCCCTTTCAGCTCTGAAATATTGTGAGTCTCGGAATGGTATTGAACTGGTAGCTTGTGATCTATACTCTGAAAGCAAGTCATTTGGGGCACCTTAGATGCTCGATTTATCATCAGAGGTACCTGATTGAATTGTGTCAAGTGTTTGTTTATTGACAGTGGTGTAGATATTGTTTACTGGTTTTCAGAAGTTAGATTGTGCCTCATTGCAAAGCTCAAAAGAAATCCAGCAGCTTCAGTGAAACAAAATCATTCTCCTTTGAGAAAATGAAGCTATAAAATAGGTATAGATGCCGCAAAAAGAGATCTCAACCTAACATAAAAGAGGGACAAATCCCTGATTAAGGATTTTGCATAACAGCTGGTGAACCTAACAGTTATTCTATAAACCAGATTGGGAGATACAACTAGATGTTCAGATTTTTATCCCTTTTGGCTTTGTTTTACCTACTTGGGAGCTGTGCATTATACTACAGCGCTTGGAAGGTCTTCCTGTTTGCCAACTTTGTTTTCTTGTACTTTTAATCTTCACTTGATAATCTTAATCTGTCTGTCTCCCAAAACATGTTTTCTCTTTGTTTGGGATGTCTCTCTTTCAAGGCTGATCAATGTAAATCTGATCCTGCCCTAAGACCCTGATCCTTTCCTTAGAGATTAATTTCAAAGCATTAACTTAGTTTGAATCTTGAGGAATCCTTAATTCCTCAAGAAATTATGTTTCTTCAGTGGGAGGGTCTACACCTCTGTCTTTCAATAAGAATTCAGATCTAAAATGATTCTAAATTTTTCCCAGAGAACTATCTTTATATTCTATTTTGAATTTCTAATTTCTTATAGATAGGCCCACATCTTATTCTTGCTATAAACATTGCAAACGAGTATAATGTCTCAATTTATAAACAGCCACTAATTGATGAATCACATAATATTTGCTAGACCAAGGCACTCATTTCGTTCATAGTGATAATGAAACTACAATGGCTCTTAGCTAACAGGGATTGTTCCTAAAAACAGGGACTGGTGGGATGGATGGGGAATGGGACTATACAATGTAAAGGGTAGTCGTTACTGAGATGATAATGTCTCAAATATGTCATTTTGTTTGGGTTCCTGTTCTCTTAATTATGATTCAAGATGACCATATATCCAATTTGCCTACTACAATTCCAGTCTATAACAGTTGCCAGGAATAATTATTAGCACTGATTTCATTCTCAAAAGTGGATTTCTTTGGGTGATGCTTTCTGTGGTAACCCAGTTATAGACCACTCAAATGCAGGCAAATTTCTCTGCATTTTGTTAGATCAGCCACATGTCCCACATTCTGCCAAGTCATCTAGAAACATACCCTCTATGAAGAAGGAGACTTTATTTACTGCCAACCACGGGCTTGATTATAGTTTGTTAGGTGTAGTTATAAGTTCAAGGGTGAATATATATAAATATTAAAGTGATAACATAGAATACCTGGTAGTCACACATTTCTTACCGAGTTTCTAGTTCCAGAGAAAGCTACTATTACATAATTAATATTGACTTAGACAAGTGACAATAGAATACAGAAGTGGGAAGGAATTCCAGTGTATTCTCTTTTGATTTAGAGAGAAAACTAAAATTAATATTAGAAAAATAAGAAAAAATAATTTGAATTTCTATATTAGAAAAGATTTATCTATAGAATGACCGTATTATTTTATGCCTATCTCCTAAAAAAAAAGTGATGGAAATATTTGTGTTCTTCATCTTTAACCAGAAGTTTCTAAGTCAGTGCTTTAAGGATTAAATTGTTTTCAACAAGGGTTGAGAAGATGCCAACCAATAGGATTTTACTATCAGTAATCTCACAAATTAATAACTTTCATATACTTTTATGTACTTGTTTTTTTTAAATGAATCCTAAATATGGATATACTTAATCATTTCTTTCAAACTTGAAAAAATATGGTTTATTAGCTTTCTATAAAACCGTTTCTCTTAGTACATATAAATCAATGTCAAATTAATAGTTGAGAAAAATTTATTTTCACTATCTGTTTATATTCTTATTAAAGAATAAAGCATTCTGAAGTTTTCTTGAATTGCATTCATAAGTTATTTTGGCCTTCCGAATTAGTAACTTCTTAAACATAATTACTCACTATGTTGAAGAGCATGATGTATAAAAACATAAATACTACTTTTATTAGGAGTTTTTATTTTTCCTTATGCTCTAGGTAAGCTTTAGCTTTTTGAGTTTCTTTAATGTGCACCATCTTGCTTCAAGTGTCCTACTTTATTTCTTTATTTCTTGGAATCCTTGTATTAACTCATCAGTGAGGTGTCCAATATCACTTTCTGAAGGAATGCTGGCTGTCAGGACTTGTTAGCTTCCCTTATCATATTTAAATATTCTCCATTTGCAATTATTTTTCAAAGTTTTGTTTCCCACTAGAATGAAGCTCCATATAGGGCATGACAACCTGTTGTCTGTTGTTCTATTTTTCAAAAATATTTTTGTTCCTTTAGTTATGTAATTAGTATTGTAATATGCTTTTTCACCATTAAATGACTTCGATTAGTGAGCATTAAAAATTCTTGAAAGTTCAGATAATTAGATTCCCAGCATTCTCTCTCTACCATGTTTTTACTCAGTCTGCAAAGCCTGCCTATAATTATTTTTCTCCTATTTTGCAACGTTGTGCTCTTTCTTGCCTTCAAATCTTTTTCTATTTCCTGTGGAAAACAAAGTTGACTTGCTTCCAGGTAGGAGGAGGGGAGAAAGACGTGGAGACAATGAAGTCAAAATTAAATGTCATAACTAAACATGACACTAGGACATGATTCTTAGTCACATACCAGTTCATTACTATTAGCTGGTTTATTTGGAAAGAATATACCACTCTTTAAGGATGAAAAAAAAGTATAGGAAGGCAATATAGAGAGGAGAAAAGGACCAAGCATAATTACAGATGATCACAAGACTTAATTTCACCAGCTACTATGTATGTGACATTGAACCAGTTACTTAACCTGTTAAAAACTCAATTTCTGCATTCGTAAAATGTGAATGTTAACCTCAGAATCCACTAGTACATATAATACACTTAACAATAGGTTTTAGAAAAAAGAGATGACCAACATAAAAGTGGACAGTTAATTTTCAAAAATCATAATTCAGCCATTAAATAATTTGCTATGAACATGCTGGTAGTTCTATTAGACATTATTTTGCCTCAAAGCAAAATAAAATACTGCATTTAAAAATATAAAATTGAGGGGCACCTGGGTGGCTTAGTCAGTTAAGCCTCTGACTTCAGCTCAGGTCATGGGATCATGATTCGTCCCTCACAGGGAGGGAGCCCTGTGTTGGGCTCTGTGCTGACAGCTCAGAGCCTGGAAGCTGCTTTGGATTCTGTGTCTCTGTCTCTCTGCCCTTCTCCCGCTTGTGTGTTCTCTCCCTCTCTCCCTCTCTCAAAAACAAACATAAAGAAAATTAAAAAATAAAAATTGAAAATTGAAAAGGATAAAAAAAAGACATTTGTTAATTCAAGGAATAGTTCATCACCTGCTATTTATTTATTTATTTATTTATTTATTTATTTATTTTATGCTCTTTGCCTTGAAACAGAATTCCAGTTGTTAAAGAAGCTGCCTTTTATCATATAATTTTTGGACCATAAATGTCCCTATGTTGGGACTTTATTCTTTCACCTTTACACCACTATTTCTACTTAACTCCTTCTGGAATAATTTATTTTTGTAGATAATCTTCGTTATGAGATTACTTTAATATGTGTTTAAGCCATGTGACTTCTGTGGAATTTATTTTAGAAATTATAACTCTATCAAACATTCAATTGACTTTATTATCACCAGGTAGCATTTATAAGCCACTTTTTAATTTGGTTCCTGCTATATAATCATTCGTTAATGCAAATTCAATGCATCATTGCTCTCTTCCATGAACAAACAACTTTCCTTTTAGCTCAGCCCTAGCAGCTCAGTTACTGATCTTTGTTCACTCTATAGTGAATACTTTTCAGAGCTGAAGGTATTATCCTTTACTTCTATCCTTGCTTCTCTTTGGGGAAGCTGTTCTATGCTCTTTTTCAGCGTCATATATGACGATATGATTTTAATAAAACTGTTGTTTATATATTCTTGGTTATGCCAAACGTTCAGACACCTTACAATGATGACAGAAAGCATTGCTGAAGTAAGCCATAGGTAGATGTTTACATACATGCACACATCTACATATGTGTGTATATTCTTCATTATATCATCAATGTCCTAAGTTTTTTCAACTTCCTTTGAAAACCATTCAATACTAATCAAATCAAAGTTTGAGATACACCTTTTGAAGAAATAAAATCTTCCATGATAAATTTTTTTCTTCTCTTAATGATTGAGAATCTTCTGTTGGTTCTATAATCAGCATTGGAATCAGAGACATTGCTATACTTTATATTCTCTGGGCTAGGAGAGTATCTTGTGAGTAGTTCTGATCTCAACATTGGGACGTTCATTTATCAATTTAACTTATTACGAGTTTTCCCTACTAATAGGAAAACAATGATCATCTAGTCAGTATTGACTAATGTTTTAACACATGACATATAATTTTTGGCAGTCGTGATTATAAAGTCATGCATAAATATTAGCAGTGATTTAACAGTGTAAGTTAGTTTTAAGTTTGTGGTTTCTTTCCAAAATCAAAAGTGTCATGAATATAATTTTCATCCTCCTTCAGGCAAATATACGTAGATAGCATCATCATATTCCCATTATTTCCTTAAAAATAAATAATATCTTTTATTTTACAATCATCCTCCATGTGCATATCAAGAAACTGCTTGGGCTTGTGATGTTCACTTTTTCTGTCTCCAAACATTTGTTGAATGTTTGCCATGTGGCACACACACTATTGAAGGCACTGAACTTAATATGTGTTTGACTACTGGTCTCATACATTCACTTTGATAAGAAATAAAAAGGGAAACCACACCACCAATGAAAATGTGTGAAACCCTCCAAAAAAACTATTAAGTTTCAAATTTCTTTTAAAAAAGTGTTGACTTCTACATTTTGTTTGATGTGTTTTCTAATCACTGGCTATTTCATAAATTTATAAATAAAATTTATTTATGAAAAAATTTTATTACATAAAAAGACTATTGATAAGCTAAATGGGTGACTAATGGTGGTGATGACCATTTTAATGATGAATCTAGGATCTAAATTTAGTATAGTCCAGAATAATAGAATTTCTCTTTCACCGTAGTGACATTATACAAACTTCTGTAAGGACTTGCATAAGTCCCTGAACAAGTGATTTACTTGGCCATTTTTTTTTGCCTGCTTATTACATACAATATGATGAACCTCTATACTTAGTAAATTTGAGGATCATGTATGTGCAGGAATGAATTAATGCCTATATTTTCTCAGTCCATTTCAGATTAATGTGGTGTGGAGTGGTCAGGAAAGATTTCACTGTCCCTCTGATGGTCTTCCTCCTGTTCAATGAATTCTGTTAAATGATCCCTGTAAGACACATCCTTCATTCCTGGCTCACAAAAATTGAGTTCTGAATAGCATTGTTTTTAGTGTATGGAATTCACCAGATGGTACCAAATGGCCAATATTTTAAACTACTTCCTGAGGGTAGATCTCCAGCTGAGCCTTCCTGTCATCCTCATTCTCATTGACTTTCACTGTGCTCATTCATTTTAAAACTATCATGTGAGTAGTACTCATGTTTTCCCAGGAGATGTAATTGTGCATATTAGCAACTATGAAGCTTAAGTATGTTTCATAACGTCTGCTCTTCTGCTTGTGTTATCTTCAAACAATGTCTTATTTTTAAATGACTGTGTTCCATTTTAAATTCCAAATGGTGACTCCTTCTCTTTTCGAGAGTCAATTCGCCAAAGAAAAAAATTACAGGTAGTGATTTGTCTTAGCTATCAATGCATCTTTGACAGACAGTCTCATCTTTGTTGTCAGGCTGAAACGTTCTGTTCTAGAACAGAAGGAAAACGTTACACAGTGCTTATGAGTCTCTGAAGTCTTTATTGGTACTCAGCTCACCTTCACACCTTCATGAGAAGGAAGAGTAGATTTATATTCGAAACTATATTGAAAAATGTCTACTTTAAATGCACTCAAGGGACTTTCCACTTGTTTTATTGCAATTCCAGGCTACCTTCATGTCACTGAAATAAGTTGGGCTAAGCAAGGTAGACATTCTTGTAAATTTGTAGGAGGCTACCTTGAAAAAGTTGATGGGAAAATAAATAGGCTATATTCTGCTGCTGTTATTCATGTTAGAGTTAGAGCTTTCTAGTAGTAAGTTACTACTAAGTAGGTATAAATATCCAAGGAGCAATGAAAGAGGAGTACCTATCATATATCTGTAACCTGTAATTCAACACTGAACAATGCAAGCACAAGGTCAATAGGGCCAAACACTTAAATATTCACATTTTCTATATGAAATGTATACAAAGATTTTAGTAAACAATCTTTTTGGGCCATGTTAAATGAAGCAAAGTCTCACCCTATGTTTCAACTCATGGTAAAGCTAGAAATTACTCCCAACAAGAAATGGTGGTTGTAAAACTTACAGAAGGTAGTAACTTTTTATTAACAGGAATGGTCAAGGGTAGTTAAATATTTTCAAGTGTATCACTCATTGCCATATCTGAATTCTGAATCTCTTCCTCTTCTATTGGTTATCTGCCTGAAAAGAAGATAGCTGTATCAGGATTCCCTTATATGTATGGTCATATTTCTTACAAAACTACTTGCCTACATGGAAATAACCTTAGATATGGTCTCAAGCACATATGACCCAACATATATATATGAATGTCTAGTTTATAATGCATACTCTGGGCACTGTCTTTTTAACAAACATTCTATTTTAGTTGCTTATAACTACAGCTATTGCTCTCTCTGCACAGATGGGAGGAGATAGTGGAAATGACTTCAGGGCTGCTGGCTGTAGATCAGAGCAATGAAGTTTTGCTGATCTGAATCTTTTGTGTTTGGTAAATGAAAAGGGAGCTTTATATTGCGGTTTAATCACTCCACCTTCTCTTGGCCTCAGAAGTTCCTTTTGCTTAACGAGAGGAAAATCATCACTGTATCTTGCTGGAGATGTCTGATGAACACTTTTTATTTTGTCTCCTAGAAAAGAGAGAAAATAATCGGCCAGGACTAGATCCAGTTGTGAAGTAGGAAAAGATTGTTCTTGATGTCCTTCTCCCATCTGTTCCTAGATCATCCTTCTCATCTTTTCCTGGCCTCTTGTCATGCCAGTGTGCTGGATCAAGGGAAAAGTTTAATAGAAGGAAACAGAAATGAATGCCAAGATAGAGGAAGCAGGGCATAATAGGCATAATAGACATTTAAGTGTTTGGGAAGGAAGGTTGAGGCCAGAAAACTCAGAAAATGATCAGAAATTCATCCAAAGTAATAATAATATTAGCAGATGCATACATACATCTCATTATTTGCTAGCATTCCAACTGCTTTACATGTATTAATTCATTTAATGTTCATGGCTATTATTTTCATCCCTACTTTGTATGTGAGGTAAATAGCAGAATAGTGAGACAACTCATGCACAGAATAAATGAAAAAATTAGGATTTGAACTCAGGCTAGCATTAGAGTCCTTGGCCTTGCCCACTATTCCATGTTGCTTCGCACACCAAGGAGTTGGCTACTATCAGCATAAACATTAATATAGAGAATAAGATCAGACAAATAATCAGCAGCATGGAGGTTCAAAACAAAAACCTGTAAGACTGAGAGAACACCTCATACACCAGAACCCCCAACCCTCTAGACACTTACCCAGAATCTTCAGATGCCTAGTACATTCCTATTACTCCTCGCTCTTCAAACCCTGTCAACAAGTATCTGCTGGATCACTGTCCTATGCCAGGCTCAGCTCTGGGTCATGGCAATAATTTTGGAGAAGGCAGGATCCTGCTCTTGCACTGTTTCTTCTTCTCCTGAAGAGACACAGACAATTGGAAGGGAAGAAGAGAGAGAGGGATTAAAGGAAGGGAGACAGGAGGAGAGAGAAGGAAGGAAGAGATTAAACTTTTACGTTTTGGTAGTTTTATGAATGGTATAAGCTCAAGTGATTGAGAATAATGGTGGATTGGAAAACTGACTTAGGATAGTTTAAGAAAGCCTTTATGGAGCAGTGAAATTGAATGCCAGTCTTGATTTTCAAAGACAGCCCTTTAAAGACCTTGAAGGAAAGGTTCCCAAAAAGGAAGAAACAGCACATGCCTTATACTGGCATATTTTGCTTCCTGGCGTATTTTGAAGACTCTTGCTCTGATGGGAAACTTCGGATTGATAAGCTCAGTCTTAAAAGTAACCCAGGAAACTGTCTTTCCCAGCCTCCTTTACATCCAAATACAAGCTAAGTGACTGAGGCTCCACAAACCCAACCACAGGGCACATGCACAAGAGGCTTTGGTGCTGAAGTGCTCAAACTAAGGACTCAGGCTGTACCTAGGGTCTTCATTTTGTGGCAAGGTTTGTGCCTGAGCTGTCCAGTTTGGGGACAGTGCTGGTTGCCAGGTGGAGTCCCTGATGTCAGGTGTTATGCGCGCTGGCCACAAGAGCAACTAAATGTGCAGTGCAATTTTGGGCAGTCCTGTAAATGGCCACATCAATTGGGATTTCCTCATTACCTCAGTTTTCAGGCATAGTTTTTAGTATTCTTTTTCAAATATGAGATTTAATCCTGTATCTACAGCCTTCTAACCACCGATAAGCCCAGTATCCATTTCTGTTTAATTAACCACAGTCAGATTCCATTGCTTATAATGAAAAATACTCAGTGGTAAAGGTTGGACTTGATTTAGGAACAAAAGACATGACAACGTGGCTCCTGGTTCATCTCTAGCCAGAATATCCTGCCTCGTTCTGTCTCTTCCTATAATTACTCATGATCTGACTTTATCTTTCCATCTTTCCTTCTCCCTGATCCTTTAAGACTCTTAGTGTCTAAGCGTAACTCAGATAATGGTAAGGAAACAGAATGATAGAGACTTCGTACAAAACATCTTTCATGTGTCGACATTTCCCTCCGGCACCTTGTTACTAATCTAGTATAAAAAACCTGCATTTCCATCTGTGCTGGTCTCTCTCAGCCTCATGTTGTCTTAAGTTATAACTAGTATCCTTATTTCTGTCTTGGTTGGACAGAGAAATGTCCATAAGAGTTCTTTCTCTTTTATACACCCTATGTGACCCACATGTCTCTTTCTGGGGTAGAGGACACAGGAGAGACCTCAACTGCTGGTCTCTTAAATGCCTGCTTACAATTTCCTTTCCTAGGGTCCACTCATCTTAGTATACTATTGAGCCAAACTGGAAAACATGGTGTTTTTAGGCAAAACAGAGTCAGAATAATCTTAACTCTAAGTGCCTGAAGAAATGTACAGGTGTGATCATTAGCCATGATGGCTATTGCCCTAAGTTTCACCACTTGTGGAGAAATAGAGAGGTCACCCATCTGAGCCCCTGAAGTGACAGAGTGACCTAAAAAAAGCTTCATTTCCACAAACATCACCTAAACCCAGAAATGTTTGGTTTAATAAAAACTTATATCCATTTATTTAAACTACTTGACATTGATGCCAAATTATCACAGAACAAAATGACAACTGTTTGTAGAAATACATATACAAAATTAATTGGGAAGGTTTTTTTGTAACGCAACTCCAATGCAGTACATGTGGCTTATCTAGCAAAGCCATAGACTCAGATGTTAAAAATCATTTGATAGACACCCAATTTTTTTTAACTGTGTCAGGGACAGAATTTAGAGATAGTCTTTGGCATTCACATAATGCTTAAACCCGTGATCTTCAAATTTTTTTGGCAGTAATTCACAGTAAAACACATTTGATTTCACAACTCACTATAGGCAAAATGTTAAACACATAGACACATATGTATTATAGACACATTTATAAAAATAAAAAGTGTCACAAATGCTTCCTTATCCTCAAAAAGTAGAATTTACTTGATATATTCTATTGTTTTCATTTAGGAAAAAAAAAGATGGCTATTACCTACTTTATTAATTTAAAACCCACTAGTGAACTCTGGCCCTGCAATCTGAAAAGCATTAATTTAAACTCTGGTTCTGTTACAGTACAGGTAAATACTATTTTCAGGCTAGCCAAGGAAACAAATCTGTTGGTTATGATTTCTATGGCAAGTTAAAATGTTT
Source organism: Leopardus geoffroyi (assembly GCF_018350155.1). Lineage (NCBI taxonomy): Eukaryota > Metazoa > Chordata > Mammalia > Carnivora > Felidae > Leopardus > Leopardus geoffroyi. The sequence continues at coordinate 112,070,728 of NC_059336.1, forward strand.
TCCAAGTTTTAAATGATGAATTTGCAAACAACTTTCACAACTCAGTTTATTTGTAAATTGTGGTTGGATTATATTTTCTTCAAAATGCCCATTTTTGGACCAATGTATATCCATAGTTCCCTACCTTTCCACATCGCTCGCACTTGGAGAGTAATTGAAAACAGAATCTTCAAGCTTCTCTATTCAGTGTCACACGAAGGTTAAACAATTGTGTATGTTTCTGTTCACAACTTTTCTGGGGTGTAAAAACTGAGAAAGTGAAGTCTAACGTCTGGAGGCACACTGCAGGAAATTAAAAAAAAAAACGCTTGAGGAAGACTTTTAGATATTATGCGATAATTTATTTTCCAATAATTTAAATCCTACTTAATTACATTTTTTCACTCTTGTACACCTACTTGTAGCAGCAAAGGAGTTAACAAAACATTTATTCTTATCTATACAATATTCTTTCAGTAAGCCTTGTAAAATGCTCATTAAAAGTCCCACATGTTTAGAAGCAACAGTGCATTAATAGGAATGCAATTAAGTACTTATTGCTTTTGTCATTTAAAGTAAGTTAACCAGATGGCATGAAATCCTCCAAAAGAGATTTTAAACAAACAATCGAGATTTAATTAATATGCACCAGTTAACTCATTAAATATATAGCAACTAGCTCATTAAACTTAAGGTAAATACTTATTTGAGATAGATTGTATATTCCTTTTTACATTTATCTTCATTTTGCTTGACTGGTCATGTGTGATAAATGGTGACTCTGAAAGCTAGAATATTTTAAAGTAGAAATTTTTTGTAGTTCACATATTTTTTCTTCATTTCCAGAACAAGACTTGACATTATTTACACAGAAATTATGGAATTTAGGGGTGCCTGGGTGGCTCAGTCGGTTCAGCATCCGACCTTGGCTGGGGTCATGATCTCATGGTCTGTGATTTCCAGCCGCACGTCAGGCTCTGTGCTGACAGCTCTGAGCCTGGAGCCTGCTTCGGATCCTGTGTCTCCCTCTCTGCCCCTCCCCTGCTTGCGCTCTCTCTCCCTTTCTCTCTCAAAAATAAATAAACATGAAAAAAATTAAAAAAGAAATTACAGAATTTAGTGACTACATAAAAAGAGTAGCGACAACAAAAATAAATTTAACTTTTCATTTAAACATAGATATCAGGTTTAATGTACTTATTAACCCAGATGCAAAGGGCACTCTTTTCTCCATCTGCTCTTAGTACTGTAACATGGATCACGGTAATATTCCCAGTTAATCTTAAATAACTACCAAATTCCCTTACTTTGCTTCAGTGCTACTTATGGCAAAATTCAGTCATGTACCTTTGGCAAAGGAATTCTTATTATCTGTCTGCTGATAGAATCATCTTTGTCCTTTGATTAAACTAAACATGGAATGGAGACAGAGTGGGAGAATACAGGCTTAGCCAGACAAATCACTCAAGGACGTATGGCCTATTACCATGAAGCATATTGTGGCCAAAGCACTTGACATCCATAAAGAGAACCTATTTCCACAACTCCTAAGACTGTTTTTAAAATTTTAATGAATTTAAGTTTATGAAGTTTATGTATGTTTTTGAAGTTACTATCAGCTTAAAACAGGTTGTTATAAGTACATTTTATATAAGCTTCATGGTAACCACAAAGGAAAAAACTGTAGTAATTACACTAAAGATCATGATAAAGGTGTCAAAGTACACTATACAAGATGTCATCAAATCATAAAAGAAGACAGCAAGAAAAGATACAAGACACATGGGGCACCTGGATGGCTCAGTTGGGTAAGTGGCTGACTTCAGCTCAGGTGATGATCTCAGGATGAGTTTGAGCCCCCCATCGCAGTCTACACAGACAGTGGAGAGCCTGCTTCAGATTCTCTCTCTCTCCCTCTCTGTCTTCCCATCCCCTGCTTAACTCTCTCTTTCAAAAAATAAACTTTAAAAAAAAAGAAGCAAAGTATCTACAAAACAGAAAACAATTAACAATTGTAACTCCTTAACTATCAATAATTACTTTAAACATAAATGAATTAAATTCTCCAAAAGACAGAATGGTTGAATGGAGAAACAACAATAAAAACAAATAGGATTCACTATATTCCTACAAGAGACTGACTTTAGCCTGAAAGACACATTTAGTCTGAGAATGAAAGGGTAAAAAATTATCTCTCAAATGAATGATAACCAAAAGAAAACAGTAATTATATATCAGATAAAATGTACTTTAAGCCTAAAAATGATCAAAAGAGATAAGTAAGATCATTATATAATGATGAAAAGGTCAATTTATCAAAAAGATATAACAATTGTAAATAATCATGCACCCAAAATCGCAGTACTCAAATATATAGAGCAAATACTAACAGAACTAAAAGGAAAAATAAACAGCAATATAATAACTGGAGACATCAATACTCCACTCTTTTTCTTAAAGTTTATTTATTTATTTTGAGAGAGGGAAGCAGGGAGGAGAGGGAGAGAGGGAGATAAAGAACCCCAAGCAGTCTTCACACTGTCAATGCAGAGCCCGGCCTGGGGCTCAGTCTCATGAACCGCGAGATCATGACCTGAGACAAGATCAAGAGTCAGACGCTTAACCAACTGAGCCACTCTGGAGCCCCTCAAATACCCAACTCTTAGTAATGGATAGATAATCCAGACATAGAATAAAGACAGAACCAATAGATTTGGACAACGGTATAGACTAAAGGAACATAACAGAAAAAAATATATAATATACATTATTATTTTTTTTTTTACAAATCCTGCCATTTATGACATTTATATGGAACTTGAGGTCATTATGCTAAGTGACATAAGTGAAAGAAATATACTGCATGAACTCACTTACATGTGGAATCTAAAAAATGTGAACTCGGGACCCCTGGGTGGCTTAGTTGGTTAAACATCCAAATCTTGATTTCAGCTCAGGTCATTTTCTCAGGTTTGTGAATTTGAGCCCAGTGTCAGACTCTTGGCTGGCAGAGGGGAGCCTGCTTGGGATTCTGTCTCCCCACCCCCTCTCTCTCAAAATAAATAAACTTTAAAAATTTGAACTGGGAATAGATTGGTGGTTACCAGCCCTTCACCCTACAAACACAGGAACATTATAAGATACATGTATTAGCAAGTGCTCCAAATAACAACGGTTTAGAAAATATTGTCCTGGATACAGCCAGAGTAGTCAATGTTCTCCTGCTTATTAACCTATGACATAGACTTAATTTTGCTACCATTAGCATCTTAGTCAATCTTTATTAAGCATATTAATGTCCAGAAGCTAAAGTGAAATGCTCCTTATCCTTTTTCCATTCAGAAGCATCTCCATAAATTCGAAGTCCCCTACAGTCTTGAAAATGTTTTACTAGTAATTGAGGTCACTCTCTATAACATTAAAAGATTAAGTCAAATCAGCAAGAATTCTCTAAGCAATGTATCTAGTGTTCTGAGGCAGAAACCATAAATGCCTTTCTTTAGTTCACAACTTGTAACTAGGGAAAGAAGTTACGGTGGCATGATATGCAGGAGATTTCTGTAAGGTAGTAAACAAGAATTAATTAACATTAAAAGGCGTCCAAATAGGTGAGGAAGAAGTAAAACTGTCACAATTTGCAGATGACATGATTGTTTATATAGAAAACTTGAAAGACTCCACCAAAATATTGCTAAAACTGATACATGAATTTAGTAAAGTTGCAGGATACAAAATCAATGTACAGATATCTATTTCATTACCATACACCAATAATGAAGCAACAGCAAAAAAAAAAAAAAAATTAATGGATCAATCCCATTTACAGCTGCATCAAAACCCTTAAGATACCTAGGTATAAATTTAACCAAAGAGGCAAAGGACTTATACTCTGAAAACTATAAAACACTGATGAAAGAATTTAGATACAAAGAAATGGAAAAACATTCCATGCTCATGGATCAGAAGAACAAATATTAAGATGTCTATACTACCAAAATCTACACATTTAATGCAATCCTTATCAAAATACCAACATCATTTTTCACAGAACTAGAAAAAACAATCCTAAAATTTGTATGGGACCTACAAAATACCCTGTATAGCAAAAACAACCTTGAAAAAGAAAAGCAAAGCTGGAGGTATCACAATTCCAGACTTCAAATTAAATTACAAAGTTGTAATGATCACAACAGGATGGTAGTGGCACAAAAATAGACACATAGATCAATGAAACAGAATAGAAAACCCAGAACGGAGCCCAAAACCATATGGTCAACTAATCTTCAACAAAGCGGGAAAAAATATCCAATGGGGTAAAGACCATCTCTTCAACAAATGGCACTGGGGAAAACTGAACATCAACATGCAAAAGAGTGAGACTGGACCACTTTATTAAACCATACACAAAAATTAATTCAAAATGAGTGAAAGACCTAAAGTAGGACATGAAGCTGTTAAAATCTTACAGAAGAACACAGTCAGTAATCTCTTTCACATAGGCCATAGCAACTTCTTACTAGATATGTCTCCTGAGGAAATATTTACATGTTTGCAAATGACATTTCTGATAAAGTGTTAGTAGTATATAAAATCTGTAAAGAACTTATCAAACTCAACATCCAAAAAACAATCCAGTTAAAATATAGGCGGAAGATGTGAATAGACGTTTTTCAGAGAAGACATCCAGATGGGTAACAGACACATGAAAAGATGCTCAACATCACTCATCATCAGTGAACTACAGACTACACTGAGATATCACCTCACACTGTCAGAATGGCTAAAATCAACAACATAAGAAACAGCAGGTGTTAGCAAGGATGTGGAGAAAGGGGAACTCTCACTGTTGGTGGGAATGCAAACTGGTGCAACCACCATGGAAAACATTGTGAAGGTTCCTCAAAAAATTAAAAATATAACTACCCTAGGATCCATTAATGGAACTACTAGGTGTTTTCCCAAAGAATACAAAAATAATAATTCAAAGGAATACATGTACCCTGGTGTTTACAGCAGCATTAACTATGATAGCCAAATTATGGAAAGAGCCCAAATGTCCATTGACTGATGAGACTGATGAATGGATAAAGAAGTGGTATAAACACACACACTCAGACACACACACACACTGGAATATTACTCAGCCATCAAAAAGAATTAAATCTTGACATTTGCACTAATGTGGATAGGGCTAGAGAGTATTATGCTAAGTGAAATAAGTCAGAAAAAGACAAATACCATACAATTGCACTCATGTGTGGAACGTAAGAAACAAATGATCAAGGGAAAAAATGAGAGGCAAACCAAGAAACAGGCTTTTAAGTAAGGAGAGCAATCTGAGGGTTACACTAGGGCGGGTGGGGGTGGGTGGGTTAAATGGATGATGGGTATTAAGGAGTGCACTTGCTGTAATGAACACAAGGTGTTACATGGGGGTGTTGAGTCACTACATTGTACACCTGAAACGAATATTACACTGTATGCTAACTGGAATTTAAATAAAAACAAACAAAAAAGTTAACATTATAATGGCATATAAAGGTGCTGCCTGGAATCCAGGGGTACTGAGCTCATTCAAACATCTACCCGACATGCTCAGTTCACAGGAACAACATTAACTGTAGAAATGCATGGTTGTAAACTATACATGAAATTTTCAGTGATTGCCTGTCTACATGGAAGAAAAGCTGGCTGAATCCTTGAATTATCATGGTGCCCATAATGCTTCCATATATTCATTCTACAAGTTACGATGTAACCAAAATTATACTCCACATGGTTCTATGAATTTACTGAAAGCTAAGAGGAATAATCAGAGAATAAGTAAGACATTAGAAAAGTCTATTGTAATGAATATATACAAATAAAATATGCATTGACAAAACCTGCAATGAAAACATTGTTTCTCTAAATTTTAGCACTTAAATCATATTAAATTGTAAAATCACCTCAGAATTAAGTTTTGCTTTTTTAAATTTTTTTTTTTATGTTTATTCATTTTTGAAAGAGAGCACAAGCAGGGGTGGGGCAGAGAGAGAGGGAGACACAGAATCTGAAGCAGGCTCCAGGCTCTGAGCTGTCAGCACAGAGCGCAACGTGGGGCTTGAACTCAGGGACCGTGAGATCATGACCTGAGCCGAAGTCAGACGCTTAACTGACTGAGCCACCCAGGTGCCCCAAGTTTTACCTTCTAAACATTCTCCATTAAAGTATGAAACCCTAAAAATTATTTTTAAAAAAGATCACTATATAAGAAATTCTCAAAGTTATTTGTCAGTAGCTAGTTCTACAAGTATTTAAATATTTTTAATTTTAAAAAACTCTATAGTGTGTGTATTCTAAAAAGGGAAATGTTACTAAACTGATGTAAGCTTTTATCCTATTTTTCAAAAGTTTCATATCTAGAAAAATACTATTTCTGACACATTCACATTATAGGATCAACATGATTGATATTTTTAATACATTGAGAGATGATATTCTCAGTTCTACAAATTTAGGGGAAAACAAAATTAAAATAATTAAAAAATTATTTTAATACTTCTTAGACATTTGAGGATATAAGTAAATTTATTGAAATAGATTATAAAATCAGAGTCATTCAAAAATAATATGCCTTTCATAGTCTAGATCCTATAGTGATATAATGACGTTATTTAGAGGCAATTAAAAGATAAAATAATGAAATTTGTCCAAAGTTATTTCCTTTGATGTCTGAAAACATGAAGTATCCACCATAACAAAAATTATCAGTGTACTATTTTAGAAACTAAGCCAAAATCTTTTGAATTAAACCTATTTTGATTTTTTCTTTTTTTTTGAGTATAAGATTCAAACACAGCCTCATTTTTTTAAGACTTAGTCTTTTTTTCATAACGTTCAACTTTGGAATCAAAGTACAATCCTTAATTAGTAGTAAAAGTAACCACAGAAATAGAAATCATAATAGCAAATGTTTATATAATGCTCTACAATTCACAAATTACTTTTTAACATAATGTTTAAGTATTATAAAGCATATGTGAGGATAATCCCTAGTGTTCTAACAGTATTTCTAATACTGTAAAGGCCCTTGTGCATCATCCTTTGAGCAAAAATTCCAGCAAGGTCTGGTCTTCTAGCCCACAAGGTAAGCTGTACGACTTCCTGAGTAATCATTATGAATTGTACCACACATCTTCAAAAACAAGTATGACTGAGTGACCATTAGCAGATATGCATAAGTGGCAAATATTCCACAAACTGGGAAGATGTGTGAGACAGTAAATTTGTGTACTACCTGATTTGAGTAGTTTTCAAGTGCACACTTAATAAAGTGCAAAGCTTTTGTCAGTTCCCAAGTCTTGACCCAATTAGGAAACATTATGACAGGTACTATCCTATCCCTGTCCTCAAAGAAAGAACATGTCTCTTTTCCTATCTATCTACTTACCTCAGAGAAAGTCCTGAAGAGCAGAATATAGCATATAGTTGCCCAAGGAGGATAGATAAAGCCTGATTATGAGGTTCATGGTAACTTTTAACTCTGTCTTTATGTTATTGAACTTATCTGTGTGTCAAACAGGGCTCTTCTTTATGAGAACGTCTTGTTCTGTCATGTCATTGAGAAATCATGTCATTGAGAAAATTGCTTTTGAGGACTCACCAATGTGCTAAATTCACCTCAGTTTACTAAGAAACCTAAGCAAAATAGGAAAAGGAGAGTTGCCTTTTGCAAAACTTTGACTAATTTGACTGACTATGGTCTTAATTCAGGCCTGAGTTTTGTTACCACAGCAACTAAATGAAAGCACTGAATCAATTGAACAATATGCTATAAAAAAAAAAAAAAGAGGACTAAGAATCTTTAAAAATTTGGAAAGGAAAAATAATTTATAAGAATGATATTCTCAGGCACTTATTTTAAATATTCTATGGTAGGAGAGGGGCGTTAGTTCACAGTATAGTGTGTTAAAAATAATTTCATTTTTAAGCAGAAACCTATATTTTCTTAGCTGACTGCATCTAGCTGTTCATTTACAAAATTTGATTTACTACATGTGTTGGATAATTATTTAGTATAATTTATTAATTTATCAGTTCAAGAAATAAGCAAAAATAGAATCTAATGATCACAGTTTCCTGCTTGAAGAATGGCTAATGAATTTTATCTATGAGAGAAAACTGCCCTTCAAAAGATCGTCCTCACTCAAAAGCTATTTCAGTCAGGAATATGAGTACTTTATTAGGTTAAACCAGTTCTAGTAAACAGGAAGGAATTAATAAGAAATATCAACAATGTTCTCAGAGCTATTTAGAAACAGATGACAGCCAAGCACCCAAGATAATTGATTATCTTGTTCAATATTATGTCCTAAAACAAATTAGCCAATGGCTTTGGTGGCATTTCTTGCAAAGGAGCAAGAAATAAGGTTTCACAGAGCCCACATCCTCCCAGTTAAAGGATTAGAAGCAAATGCTACGGCCAATGAGGAAGGAACTCCACCATCTGGCACTAATAATGTCTCACTCTGTGGACACTACCAGTGCCACATAGGTGAAGGACGGATAGCCATCCTAGCAGAGTGTTAAGCAATGGAGGGGAAGAGTAGAAAGAAGTCAGAGGAAGAAAACATTCCTTTTACCTGTGGGACCATCCTTAGGCCAAAGGCACCAAACTATTCTTGATTTTTTCTTTTTTTTTTTTTAAGCTTATTTACTTATTTTGTATGCTCCCCCATGGAGCCGATGTGGGGCTCGAACTCACAAACCATGAGATCATGAGCTGAAGTCCAAAGTTGGACACCTAACCAACTGAGCCACCTAGGCACCCTTAAGCTATCATGGCTTTTAAGATATTTCTGTTCTTTATTTAATTGCCCCTTTTACAATATTGGAGATAGTATTCCCCAGTCAGACTCCTATTTTTCCAGTACTTGGAGTGTAGTAGTGACTCAAAAACTAATCGTTCAAACAAACAAATCAACCTATGTGACAGGAAAGAAAGGAGCTCTATATTGCTATTTCCTTCTCTTCACCTGGAGAAAGGAAAGAAGAAAATGAACAAGAGGGAAATTTTCAAAGACTGCTCTGAGGTTCCTGGACTCGAAATCTTGAAGGACCAGAGCATCTCTAATTAAAAAAAATATATATTCTTTATGCTGCCATAAAGTCTCCTAACTACAGATATTTATGATGGTTTAGGTGGATTCACCATGCCGGTGAATTTAAGTTCTTGATTTTGCATGTATTTTCACATAAACATTCACACACATCCACTTATGCGTACTGTAGATGAATTATGGCTATAATTTATTTTAAAAATAGCCTTATTTGGGGGATAATTGATATAAGCTATAAATACTTGAGGCATAAAATCTGATGAGGAACAATTACCACATTCAAGATAATTAATTTATCTATCATAACCTAAAGTTTCCTTGTACACCTTTGTAATCTCTGCCTCTTGCTTCTCCCTTCTCCAGACAACTGATTTATTTTGCACCATATAGATTATTTGGTACTTTCTAGATGTTATGTAAACAGAGTCATATAGTATGTAATCTGTCATATAGTGACATTAGTAGACATTCATGCTGTTGTATCATCAATAAACTATTTCTTTATATTGCTAAGTAATTCTCCATTGTATGTACACACCACAATTTGTTTATCCATTTACCTGTTGATGGATTTCTGGGTTGTTTCCCAGTTTTGAGATATTAGACATAAAGCTACTATGAATATTCATGTACAATTCTTTGTATATTCACTTGCTTTCATTTCTCTTAGGCATAAATATCTAGGGATGGAATGGTTGTGTCATGGAGGGGGTATACACTAAACTTGATAAGAAACTGTCAATCCGTTTTTACCACTTTCCATTCTCATTAGCAATGTTTTAAAGTTCCAGTAGATCTTTATCAATAATGAGCATAGGTTGCATTTTTGCTTCTCAAGATTGTACTGGCGGGTGGTGCTATCTCGTTATGACTTTAATTTGCATTTCCCTAATGATTAATGATACCTGATCTTTTATCATTTGCTTACAAACAACAAAACAAAAACCTGTTGTGTTTACCATCGACATTTACTGTGTTTTGTTGCTGCCATATAAGATTTTAGGCTGATTTATTAGCTTCATACATATTCTTCTTGATGATATCTTAAGTTCTTTTTTTTGTTTTTTCAACGTTTATTTATTTATTTATTTTTTGGATCAGAGAGAGACAGAGCATGAACGGGGGAGGGGCAGAGAGAGAGGGAGACACAGAATCGGAAACAGGCTCCAGGCTCTGAGCCATCAGCCCAGAGCCTGACGCGGGGCTCCAACTCACTGACCGTGAGATCGTGACCTGGCTGAAGTCGGACGCTTAACCGACTGCGCCACCCAGGCGCCCCAATGATATCTTAAGTTCTGATCTCACACACACATGGTGTAGGGTTTCTACTTCTGTGGCATTCACTCTTTGCTTGAGAAATTTTGGAAGTGGGAAATTTAGTGGCCCCTGGGTGCTCCGGTCAGTTGAGTGTCTGACTTCAGCTCAGGTCATGATCTCACGGTTTGTGAATTTGAGCCCCAATCGGGCTCTGTGCTGACAGCTCGGAGCCTAGAGCCTGCTTCGGATTTTGTGTCTCCCTCTCCCTCTCTCTCTCTCTGCCTCTCCCCTGTTCGTTCTCGTTCTCTCTCTCCGTCCCTGCCTCTCAAAAATAAACAAACTTTAAAAAACAGTGGGAAATTTAAACTTTAAGAAGCAGACCATTTTAGAGACTTCGCTATATTTTCATGTCTTCTTTGAAACTCATATTTTCACCTTAATTTCATACTCTGATTCTACTTTTGTCATCTGCACCAGCGTAATACAAACATTGTTCTTGACATTTGAAACCTTTGAAGACACCTTTATTTTTTCCGTTTAATTTTCTTTCTCTTTTATTTTGGAGAGAGATCATGAGTTGGGGAGGGGTGGAGGAAGACAGAGAGAAAGAATTTTAAGTAGGCTCCACACTCAGCATAGAGCTGACGCAGGGCTCGATTCACTGACCCTGGAATCATGACCTGAGCCAAAATTAAGAGTCAGAATCTCAGCTGACTGAGCCACCCATGCTCCCTTGTTTGTTTGTTTGTGTATTTAAGTTTGAAAGTTCTATCTACATTGAATTATTTCTGTATCCTTCTGCTCTTGAATGATTGATAGTGTATTCCTCCTCTCATACTGTGATATCCAGAGCCAGAATCAGAACTCTAGAATCAATGAGGATTGTAAGAAATATGACAGGAATAGTATATTTCTAAATTTCATTTCTATATTTGAGTTAACTTAATCATAAAGTTACATAAAAGTTACATAAACTTACATAAAAATGTCTTTACTTAAAAGTGTCTTTAAGATGTTATTAGTTTTTAAGGCAGCTGCATTCCTTAGAATATTTTTATCAACTAAAATGTTAACTGATCTAAAGACGGTATTTTAAAAATTGCCTTTGGAACAATGCTTCTATAAATATTTTTATTCAATTGCATCATGTGACGTTAACGCCTCCAAAATTTATTTTTTATTTGGGAATTTTACCTCTAGGCCAGACTATTAAAGGGCAAGACACTTTGAATCATTATTTTCCAGCAAACATTTGAGCGAACTCCTGCCCTTAGTTTCGAGCCATCCTCTGTATTTTCCAGATCTTTATTCACAATATAGACACAGCAGCTACAAAATACACATTATGAAGTTAGCCCTGAACTTTTCAGTAACTGTAGTTTGTGTGTGTTTGTGTGTGTGTGCTTTCAAGTTTTTCTTTTCTAATTCCAGTTAACATGCGGTGTAATATTAATTTCAAGTGTACAATTTAGTGATTCATCACTTACATACAACACCCAGTGCTCATCACAAGTGTCCTTCTTAATACCCACCATCCATTTATTCCATCCCCCTACCCACCTCCCCTCCAACATCTCTCAGTTTGTTCTCCATGGTTAATAGTCTGTTTTCTGGTTTTACCCTCTTTTTTCCCCGTGTTCATCTTTTTTGTTTCCTAAATTCCATATATGAGTATAAACATGTGGTATTTGTCTTTCTCTGGCTTATTTCACTTATCAAAATACTCTCTGGCTCCATCCATACTGTTGCAAATAGCAAGATTTCATTCTTTCTGATGGCTGAGTAATATTTCATTACACACACACGCGCACACACACACACACACACTCACACACCACTTCCTTATCCATTCATCAGTGGACATTTGGGCTCTGCATAATTTAGCTATTGTAGTTAATACTGATTCTGCCATTTGGGTAAATATCTAGTAGTGCCATTGCTGGATCCTAGAGTCATTCTATTTTTAACTTTTTGAGGAACCTCCATACTATGTTCCATAGTGGCTACACCAGTTGGCATTCCCACCAGCAGTGTAAGAAGTTTCCTCTCTCTCCACAACCTTGCCAACATCTTTTGTTTCCTGTGTTGTTGATTTTAGTCATTCTGACAAGAGTGAAATGACATCTTACTGTAGTTTTGATTTGTATTTATCTGATGACAACTGATGTTGAACATCTTTTCATGTGTCCGTTAACCATGCAAATGTCTTCTCTGGAGAAATGTCTAATCATGTCTTCTGCCCATTTTTTAAACTGAATTATTTTCTCTTTGGTTTGGTTTGGTGTTGCATTTGCTAAGTTCTTTATAGATTTTGGATCCTGACCCTTTATCAGATATGTTATTTCCAAATATGTTCTCCCATTCCATAGCTTGCCTTTTAGTTTTGTTAATTTTTCCTTAACTGTGCAGAAGCTTTTTATCTTGATGAAGGAGAGATAACGAGTTTACTAGACACAAGTTAAAAGAGTTTGTGACCACCAAACCAGCCCTGCAAGAAATATTAAAGGGGACTCTTTGAATGGGAAAGACCAAAAGTGACAAAGACTAGAAAGGAACAGAGAAAATCTCCAGACACAAAGACAAAACAAGTAATAAAATGGTACTTAATTCACATCTATCAATAGTTAATCTGAATGTAAATAAGTGCTCCAATCAAAAGGTATAGGGTGTTAGAATGGAGAAGAAAAGTAAGACCATGCAAATACATGGCAAAAGAAAGCCAGAATAACAATACTGATATTAGCAAACTAGATTTTAAACCAAAGACAGTAACTGTACTTCTAACAAGGAATCAACTACTATTTTACATGTAACTATAAAAGTAGTTGCAAGATCTACATGTAATATTTTCCAGTCCATATTTTTATATTTAGGCTTTAAGTAAATCATGAAATATTTTTCCAAATACATTTATAAAATGTATATAAGATACACAATTTTCCCAAATTTCTTTAAAGAGCACAATTAACTTTAAAAACTCCTTTGTTTTTATATGTACTTCTTATGTATTTTTATTTTTTGATTAAAAAAATAGTTATTTTTGAAAGAGAGACAGGCAGAGCATGAGAGGTGGAGGGGAAGAGAGAGAGGGAGACACAGAATCTGAAACAGGCTCCAGGCTCTGAGCTGTCAGCACAGAGCACAAGGTGGGACTTGAACTCAGGAACTGCAAGATCATGACCTGAGTCGAAGTCGGGCATTTAACAGTCTGAGCCACCCAGGCTCTCCTTCTTATATATTTTTAAACACTCACATAAACAATTGATTTAAAATTTATGCCAACTGAATTTTCAAGACCAAAATTAGATACTTTTGTTGTCATTACCGATTCCCACAAATAAGCTTGCTAATTCAACCATTCAAAAATTGTACAATATTCCCTGCAGATTTTCACTAAATGCATTTAACATAGCATGCTTGATAATTTGCATTTCATCTTCCCGTCTGAATGTGCTCTTCCAAATGGAAGGATGTTTTTTGGTTCATTATTTTGTTCATGCTCTTAGCATGGTAGCAATGGATAGTAAATAATAAACGTTGAAATGTTTGGTTTTGGTTAAGATGAATGTTCTAGGATCTTTTTGTAATCACAAAACCTGGTTTGTGGTTTTGGGACTCAAATTTTGTCATAAATATAAAATTAAGAAGTTACCCAGCATATAGTTTTCTGACATTTTTCCTTTTTCTGCCACTTTTAATGTTTACCAAGGGAGTTTCAAAATCTCTATTTTGCTAATTGTTCAAAGTCAATGAATATGCTAAAGTAGAAACTATAAACTGAAATTATTTCATTGGATTCTTCATAGCAAAGAGTCCATTAGAGATTTAATATAAATGCCCAAGATTTTTAGGTTAAAAAAATGCATAAGTGTATTGATCATAATCCTTGGTTAATGATTTACTATCTCTATCAATCCACTAAAGCATTTTATAATTTTATCTCCATCATTTTATTTTACTTTATTTGTTATCCTTTTTGTCTCCAGCAACCAATTAAATTTCTTCACTACTCCTCTTCTTGGATATAAGATTTTAATCTACTGTTATTCTTCCCTGAACACATACCTTTGACACTGATTGCCTTTTATAATATTTATTCTTTGTCCAATCAGCAGGTCATTTTTTTTATTGTAGAAGAAAAGCCTTTTGAATGTACAGAAGGTCTTCTTTCTCTGTATGATCTCTTTTTTAAAATTTTACTTATTTTTGAGATAAAGAGAGGGAGAGAGAACGGGAGCAGGAGAGGTGCAGAGAAAGAAGGAGACACAGAATCCAAAAAAGGCTCCAGGCTCTGAGCTGTCAGCACAGAGCCCAACCTGGGGCTCAAACTCATGAGCCATGAGATCGTGACATGAGCTGAAGTCAGACCATCAACCAATTGAGCCACCCCCCGCCAGGCGCCCCTGTATGATGTCTTTATATTAATTTCAACTATCCCAAATAGGGCACTATAGTTGCCTTCTTTTTCCTGCCCTTAACAAAGCAGAGAAAATTTACTGACGTTAATAGAATTTGGGAATGAGCCTTATGCTTTTTAAGTTTTATTATTTCTTACACTACTTCTAAACTTTTATTTTGATATATTAAAATAGACCAATCCCGTGTACGTGTGAAGTGCAATTGACCACTGTCACCTTACATGGTGTTCTTGTGTATCCTGTCACCATAAGCCTTCAAAAATATGTGTATATGCGTTTTTTTCCCTAAATGAATTTCTCACGAGTAAAAATGATTTATTTTTATTCTTCTCTCCATTGCATATGATTATCGAGCATTTATGCTATCTGTGATTATATTTTATAAGCAGTACATTCTGCATACTTTTTGTAGGAGGACATTTTAAAAAATATCCCCATCTCTCTAATCCCTTAATGAATATTTCCTTGAGCAATAGAAGTGTTCAGTGCTAAAAGAGTAACATAATTGTATAATTAGTTGAAAATAATATTTGTAACTAGAATATGCTTCAAACTCAGGCACATTTAAAAAAAACATTTTAATCAAATTTGAAAGCAACAACTATTATTTTTACAACAGTTTCAAATTAATGAATTGAAAATAAATAGTAATTACTCTTTTCTTAACAACAGACAAAAAAAATCCTACAGGATCCAGTGTTGGTTATTGCTTTGCATAAAATATGTCCCAGTCTGTTTTAAAGGGCTCGTCTTAATTGTGGTGCTTCATCCCCACAGTGTAGGTAAATGTTTGTTTTGTGTTAATTAAGAAGTCATTTAAACATCTGCCTTTATTTTATGGACCGCCTTTAAAGTGTAAAATGTGTTTTTCTCATGAGAGCACTTTATGTTCCCAAGTGGCAATTCTAAAATAAAGTGTCTCTTTTTCACATATAAAGTCTAATGTGCAAAGGTTTTGCCATCTGTTCTGTGTAGTTGTACTTGTGAGCTAGTTGTTTGATTAGAAGCAACAAATGCATAGAAAATGTGTCTTCAGGGGCGCCTGGGTGGCGCAGTCGGTTAAGCGTCCGACTTCAGCCAGGTCACGATCTCGCGGTCCGGGAGTTCGAGCCCCGCGTCAGGCTCTGGGCTGATGGCTCAGAGCCTGGAGCCTGTTTCCGATTCTGTGTCTCCCTCTCTCTCTGCCCCTCCCCCGTTCATGCTCTGTCTCTCTCTGTCCCAAAAATAAATAATAAACATTGAAAAAAAAAAAAAAAAAAAAAAAAGAAAATGTGTCTTCACTCTAAAGGAAACTACAAATAGTGTACTGTCTGCTTTTATGATTCCCTTCATAAAATGTTTTAAATTTCATTCAGAATTAGTTGAACCTCTTAAAACAGAAAGATTATCATTAAATTTAATTTTATATCATTTAGGAAAAGAAGGAAACACTCAGTTCAGTTTTTCAAAGCACAAAGACGTCCTCATTTCAATACAGGGTAAATAAATGAATCCATGCTGCTTTCCATGTCTATCCAATAAAGAGTTATGATTGAAAAATATTTTCTGAAGAAGTTTAAGATTCCCCGTAAAGTAAATCCTATGCATTGAGATATAAGTCAGACTCTTGTTAGAACTAGTCTCTAAGAACATAGGGAAATATTATTTAATCTAAAAATTGATACAGTAGCTAACAATGATCTTTTAAATTCACCAGGGATTTCCCAGTTTAGATATTTGGACAGAAGTTAATTAGGAAAAAAAAGAAAAACACAGGAACATACAAACACTTTTTTTTAGATGTTATATTCTCACTAGTTGCAAGGGCAAATGCTTTATTCAAACACTTTGCTCCTATCAAGACCAGAATAGTTACTCCTATGGAGAACATTCTAGAATCTATACTACTTATAGAAACTTTTGAAATGTTGTGATTACTCTGAAGATACAGGTTTTCTCAGAATTCTCTGTATTTTAATAAAAATTCATCTGTGTTTCGGAGGTGGGTACTAGAAACATGTAGAATGACATAAATGATTTCTGTACCCAGAGGCATTCACAATAAACCAAGTTTCAGGGTCAAACAGATCGATTTGCCTAAAATCTGAGAAGACCACAAATAATATCTTTGAAACCATAGTCCAGTTAAGGAATCTTTCAACCCGAGATGATTTTTGTTTTAATCCTGATGCTATTACCTAGTTGCTGACAGTATTCCTGATTATGTCAAAACTTGATTTTAAACATTCCACCAGGATTAACTGTAAATCCTAGGAGCACCAAGAATCTTTTGCATTCACTTCAGAATTTCCTGTGCTTACTATGTGCACATACCTCAAGCAGCAAGTTTAAGTAACTATATGATGATAGAGATTATTTTTGCTAACTTGTACTTAACAGTACTGATTGAAACAATAGCAGTATTAAACCTTAGTTATATGGCATGCATGTGAAATGTATAAATAGTCTAAGAAGACAATTACAGGACATATTTTGGTTTTTATAATCAATATCTTTATAGAGATGGTGGACAGTTTTTGAACTGGGCTTTCCAATTAGGTTACTATTCAGTTAATACTAGAAGAGGGAAGGAAATCAGTTAAAGAAGAATGATAGTCACTCCACAAAAGGGAGAAAAAGAGGAACAAAACAAAATCGTTAGTTTAAGAATCAGGATTTTTATTTTTTCAAATAAAATTTCATGTCAAATCTTCAAACAGCTGAAGGACAGGATTAAAGTAGTAGTTTTGTGAAGACCAGTCAAAGAGGTAGATCTTTTGTTTTACCAAGCACAGTAAAGATAGTATTGTGCAGATTTGTAAAAAAGTACTTAAAAATTTTAATTTTCGTGTTAATTACTTGAAAGGTGAAGTACTCAAGATGATTAAACCTGTTAGAATCTTACTACAATACGCTTTTTGTGGATGAAGATAGAGATGAAAATGTAAGATCAAATGTGAAAGAAAGTGCGGTGTTGAGGTGGAATAAGTGTGTGAAAAAGAGGAAGATTTTAAGACCCAGGGCACATACTAAACACAGTAAGAGGAGTCAGCTTCTCTGAGTTGACCTGTAGCTCTCCTACAAACCCTCCACCTTATTTCTCCCTAGTATAAGATGGGTTATACTACTACCTCATTTGCCCATTTTACATATTTTCATAAAAGAAAAATTATCCATATCTAGGCATAGATGTGCATGTGTGCTTTGTAAGCCATAAAAGTTCCATGCAAATAAGCCACAATTTATTAATATAGCCAAAATTTACTAAGCACTTAAATGAACTGGCATAGTGCTATTGAGTTCATACACACAGTATCAAGTTTCCATATGCCCATAATAACATCATAAAATGAGAGCATTTCTCCCCCCAAAATGTATAAAACATTGTAAAGTGAGGTATAATTATATATAATATCTAATTTTACAGATCATTCAAACTGTTCAAATGATAATTCATCAAACATAGAATCCTATGGAAGAATCCTCTTCGATAGTTTTATTATGAGATTCTATGTAAGTTGGAGGGTTGAGTCACAACCAAATTACCAGTCAGTTTGGTCCCTTGTAGCACATATTAAAATAACAAACCTATGGTCAAATAGGTTCGACTAATTCCTATGCAGTTGAATTTCAGCAGGAAATAGATGGAAAGTCCTGTGGAGTGTCCCAGCATAGCCCTAGAATAGATAGATACAGAACCTTAGAAAAAACTATTAGACTTTCTGTTAATGAGAGGACTATGGTGAAATGAACATTTCCTTTGATCTTTTCAATTTGCCCCCCAAGGTATTGAAGGGCCCCTCCTGACTTCTGGGACAATTTTCGTACAGATTACCTAAGGTACAACCTATCAGCATACTTTAAGATTAAACACACCCTCTATCTTCCCTAAATTACTGATTTTTTCCTCTGAGTACTTTTACCTTATCCTAGTTCCCTGCAGTCAAAATAAGAGTCCTCTGCAGTTCACTCCATTCTTGTTTCTGTGATTGCAAATTTTTCTTTAAGATTTTTAACAATTTCCTTTTTTTTAATCTTTAGGAATTTAATAAGCTAATCATAAAAAAATACATATGGTTGCTCTCATAAAACAATCATCATTGCTTTGAAGTATGTAGAAACAATCACATAAAAAAAAAACCTTTTCCAAATGAATGGGAAACAAAATGAGTCAACAGAAACTCAGTTTATGTGAACTATTAGAAATTTTATCTAGATATAATCTTGCCAAGTTTTCATTATACTTTTTCGAAAACTAAAAGACCAGAAACTCATAAACTTTTTAACATCAAATAATTAAAATGTAAGAGAAGAGTTTAGTGTACTCATTGTAGTCTAATATGCTGATTTAATTAAAGACCATTGAGAGATACTAAATGCTACATAGCATGGATCGGCTGTACAGTCTCTATCACAACTATTCAACTTTGCTGTTGTAATCTGAGAAAATTCTTAGATAGTATATAAATAAATTGATGTGACTATATTCTAATAAAACTTTATTTTTAAGAAATGAGCAATAGGCCAGATTTGGCTGATAGGCCATAGTTTGCTAACACTAGTGATATCTTATTGATATGTTCAACTTATACAAATAGAGATCTATAAGCATGTGCATTGTAGAAGTATTGGCAAACATCTGAAATGTGGATGCTGAGATCAGAAAGATCTTGGTGGGGCACCTGGGTAGCTCGATGGGTTAGGCATCCGACTCTTGATTTCAGCTCAGGTCATGATCCCAGCAGGGTTGTGGAATCAAGCCCTGCATGGAGCTCCATGCTAAGCTTGGAGCCTGTTTGAGATTTTCTCTCTCTGTCCCTCTGCCCTCCTCCCCCACTCATGCACTCTCTGTTTCTCTAAAAGATCTTGGCATCAGCGATGCTTATGGACACATATTTATTCACTCTGAGTGGGCAGAGCAACATTTTATGGCATTCATTTGATCAGACACTATATGGAAAAAAAATAATCTACAATATTAATTTTGTTCTTGAATGGCTATGCATAACATTAACCAGTTAATTTATATGTTAGGTGATTTTAGTATTCAGTGTATATGTATATATACTTACACACATATAGACATTTGAATATGACTCCAAAATCCAGATGTCTAGCCCTGAACCCTATTTTTGTCTAGGATGCAGTGGGGCTCAAACCCACAAATAGCGAAATCATGACCTGAGCCGAAGTCCCATGCTTAACCCACTGAGACACCCAGGCACCCCATATACATTAACTGTCTAATGAGTCAGTGCCATCTACCCAAGAGGTTAATGGTCATTAAGACCATTAATTTCCCATTTTTAGAAAGGTGTTTCCTTCTTTAAGTTCTCCTGCTCAGTTTTCTTCAAACTGTGTAGTCCTTTATAAAATGTCAAAGATGATAATTCCAAGTCCATAAGTGAACTATCCTTCTATGAAAGGACAGTTTATATAATGATTTTGTTGGTTATTTTTATAAATATTTTATTGGTATATAATTTCCATACCATAAAATTGACCCATGGTAAATATACAATTCAAATATTTTTAGCAAATTTAAACTATTTTGCCAATCACCGCCACAATCCAATTATTTTTAAACATTTCTAGGGGTACCTGGAAGGCTCAGTCAGTTACACTGACTTGATTTCAGCTCTGCCCAAGATCTCATGGGTTCGTGAGTTTGAGCCTTACATCAGTCTCTGCATTAACAATGTGCAGCTATTTGGGGGTTCTCTCTCTCCTTCTGTCTCTGTCCCTCCCCTCCTCCCCCACCAAATAAATAAATAAACTTAAAAAATACATTTCTATCATCCTCAAAAGTTCCCACATTCCCATTTTCAATCTGTTCCTGCTCTTTCAAGCCTAGGAAGCTGCTGTTTCATTATCTATAATTTTCTCTTTTCTGGATATTTCGTGTAAATGGAATCCTACAATACGTGGTCTTTTTGCCTGAATTCTCTTGATTTGTACCTCAGTACTTGAGGTAATCCATGTTTCAGTATATTTCAGTAATTCATTTATTTCTGTTGCTGAATAACACTGCATTGAATAGATAAACCATACTTTATTTGCCCATTCACTAACTGATGAATTTAGGATGGATTCCTCTTTTGAGCTATTATGAATAATGCTTTTATGGGTATTCATATACAAGTCTTTCTGCTAATATATGTTTTTATTATCTCAGGATACATACTGAAGGGTAGAACTTAAATTTTTAGGGGTTCTTGGATGGCTCAGTCGGTTAAGCATCTGACTGCAGCTCAGGTTGTGATCCCACAGTTCATGGGTTCAAGCCCCACATTGGGCTCTGTGCTGACAGCTCAGCTTGGAGCCTGCTTCACTTTCTCTCTCTCTCTCTCTCTCTCTCTCTCTCTCTCTCTCTCTGCCCATCCCCTGCTCACACTCTCTCTCTTTCTCTCAAAAATAAATATTAAAAAATTGCTTTAATTAAAAAAAAATTTTAGTGTGAGTAGAAATATTTTTAACGAAATTGCCTAAATTTCTCACAATGACTGTACCATTTTTATATACATACATAGATGTGTTTATATTTATTAATGTTGCTTTATTTCATTTGATTGGAATATACATTTCAAAGATGAATAGAAGGAGCCATAACAGACATGTTCCTTTTCCCCAGCATTTGTAAAAAGCATTTGGTCTTTCTTCTGTAAGTATAGGTTTTTTACATCGATGCCATTTATCACTTAGAGAAATTTCCCTTCCTAGTTTTGTGACAGTTTTTATGGGTATTGGATTTTGTCAGATGCTTTCTTCATGTCTATTGTGATGACCCTGTGACTATGTTGCTTTATCCTACTAACATGGTGTATTACCTTAACATGGTGTATTACCTGAATTTCAGATATTAAAACCTCCTTGAACACCTGGCATAAATTCCTCTTGGTAATGCTGTATAATCTTTTTCTCTTTTTAATACTTTGCTATTGACCAAGGCAGCCTTAACATTTCCCTCAAGTGGACCAAATTTTAAATAGGCTTTTTCCTATCTCTGTAGCCCTGATCTCACTTTCCTGAGAGCATTTCTAAATAAGTAAATACACACACACATACATACATACATACATACATACATACATACATTCTTTATCTGCCCCCTTGAGATGTAAATCTGTTTTCCAGTTCCAAGGACCTGGGAACTAGCCCTTTGAAATCTAATCATCAAGGAAGATCTGGCTGTCTCCTAGTCTCCGTGGAGGTTAGAACCCTAACTTAGGTGTTTGCTAACTAGTCTTACCTAAAGGAAAAGTATATTCTCACAGCTTTTATTCTCAATGCCTCTATGTCTCATGTTGATTGTGTTCTTCTGTCCCTCCTTTCTGTCTACTCTTGTGCTAAACAAATACTTACAGTGAACCATGTTCAGTTCCTCTGTTGACTTTTCAACTATATATTTTTGCTTTTACTTAGTGATTTCTCTGCAGACACTATGCAGCTGACTTATCACAGTCCACTTCAGATTAATGTTAACTTAATTTTTGTACAATATAGAAACCTTGCTGGAATACACCTTTTTCTTGTTCTTCTTTTTGCTCTTAGTGTCATATAGCCCTTTCTGATAACCCAGGAATACACTGTTATTATTTCTAAAAACTTCTGTGGATTTAATTTATATCTCATGTAATTTTGTTTAAAGCTAAAGAACTTTTAGTATTTTCATCAAAGTCAGTGGAGTAGCAATGGATTTTTTCAGGTTTTGTTCATCAGATATGGTCTTTTGTTTTCACCCTCATTTTAAAATACAGCTTTTCCAGACACAGAATTTTTGGTCAAGAGTGTTTCCTCCCCACACCCCACCCCTGACACACACAGACTTTGAACTTGTCATCCTTTGACCATTTGACCTCCATCATCATCATCATTACGAGTATTCAACTTTTACCTGCATTGTTCCTCACTAAGTGATCTTTCAACATTTTTTTCCTTTGCTTTGTGTTCATTATTTGACTATAATATGTCTAGGTTTGGGTTATTTTGTGTCCACCCTATTTGGAACTGTGAGCTTAACGATTTTTTTTAGGAAGTTTTGCCCATTGTTTTTTAAATTAAATTCTGCCTGTTCTCTTGTTTTTCAGACTCCCATTATATGTACATTGAAATTTTTATGTTGTCTCTGGGTCTCTAAGTATTTTTTATTTTTCCTTAATCTCTTTTCTTTCTCTTCAGAACACATATTTTCTCTTGATCTGTCTTCAGATGTGCTGGTTTTATTCTCCTGCGATCTGAAATCCACTGTTGAGATGCACTAGTGTTTTTTTCCGTATCAACTCTTGTACTTTGCGTTTACAGAATTTCCTAAGTTTTTTTTTTCCCTTAAGTTTTTGTTTCTGCTTGCAAAATACCACCGCTACATTGAAATCCATCAAAATCTTTCAAGCTCTGTCTTTAAAGACACAACTAAGCCCCAGTTCTTCAGTGAATCAGTCCCTACGCTAAATTAAATGGTTTACCACTTTTTTTGAGTCTTCTACATTGCACTTGGCTATTTTTGTTGTGCTGTGTTTTACATATTATGTCAAAGCCCTGAAGACAGGAGCTGTATTTCCTGAGTTCTATACCCTTGCCCCATCTAGTATATTGTTTTTCACATAGTAGATTCTTAGCAAAAATGTTAATTGAATCAAGGTGAATATAATTGTATTATGGGTATTACTTGAACTTTGCTAATATTACCATTGTCCAAATAGTTTTATCTTTTTAGAAGCTAAACCTTAGCAAATAAAAGCTTTAGCCATGTTAAACCCTACAAAAGTTTGGTCTGAAAGCTTATCATGAATCGCTGAATGCTTGAGGATGTTTTCCCTGAGGTAACATCATCGCCTCAGGACTCTCACTGTAAACAACCCAGGAGCAATTGAGGTCTATGTGAATAGCACCCACTGGGGTTCTGTACAAAGCAACTGTGTGCACTATGCCTGCAGAGGGTCTGGATCTTAAACAGTCCACCTGGTTGCTGATTCGTTGGACTGGAAGCATGGCAGTAGGGCAAAGTTAAGTTTGGTTTAATTCCTGTACTTCCAGAACTTGGCCTGTGCTGCAGCCTCCATACCATATATTGTTTTCAGCTTCTGGGTAACATCTCTCATCATGGCAAAGGTCTGTAACTGTTTCAAGATTCACAGCCACACACCACGATAGCCTGAGAGACAGCTGGAAATGAAAACTCTCTACTCCTTGTGATGGCATAAACTATATATTTTTATTTCTTTTAAGTTTATTTATTTTGATACAGAGAGCATGCAAGCAGGGGAGGAACAGAGAGAGGGAGAGAGAGAATCCCAGGCAGGCTCCATACTGTCAGCCCAGAGCCTGATGTGAGACTCGACGCCATGAAATGTGAGATCATGACTTTAGCCAGAGACTAAAACGAGTGAACCACCCCAGGTGCCCCGTAAACTCTATTTTTTTAAGGAAATTTATTTCATAGAAATTGTAGCAAATCTACCGACTTCTTTTTAAATTGGTATGGGATGTGTTACATGCCAATTTTTGAAAAGATGAAGGAATTCCATTAGCTTATTGGTTTAATTAGAGTTCCTGAATTCATTAGTTTTAGTAGTATTGACCTTTACTCTTATCACTAGTCAGAGCTAACCTTGGAGCTGGAAACTTGAAGTGGGGGTTATGCAATGAATGAAGAAGAGATTGCAGTAGGAGCCAAAATCAGATTATTTTAGAGAATGTGTGGATTGGTTAAGCAACCAATTATACGAATTACACCTTGGTATTTAAAAAATGTCAAAAACTCATATTTCATATACTCATCATATCATTAGCCTAATGAATAATGTCTCCCATCTTGAGCTTGTTCTTCCAAGATTTTTTATCAATCTTCTTTCTTGGCTAAAGCTAAAAACACCTGGTTTATATCCTGAATCAAATTTGTATCTATATTATTTGCCTGGTGTAATCAAATTGCAAATACTTTGGGGGTAAAAAGTAAAATAAACAATGTGGCTAATTATATTTGATAGCCCTGTAGTGCAAGAATGAAGGTTTAACTGTTCAACTTACCATTTATTTTATACTTGTTAGTATTAAAAGTCCTTTCATACTATTAATTACCTCTTAATTCCTCCGTCCCTGACAAGTAAAATATCAGCTTAATAGAGGAAGATACTCATCCACCCGAAAACTTAATGAACTGACCAAGGACACAGTGAGACTGACAAAAATTTAGTGTCCATACTAGCAGTGTCGAAATTGCCCTACCAAATCGAGCATAACATGCTTGACTTGGAATTTGGGGTCATATTAAAGACTGATTGCTCAGCAATAAATCTAGCCAACAGGGAAGTAATATTAATAAGTCATTAAGATGGCTAAACTTATAAAACTGACCATGCAACAATCTGTTAAGTTTTTTTTTTTTAATGTGAAGGAAAAGTCATTATCAAGATGAGGCAAAATGAAAAATAGAATAAATAGATAGTTCCCCAGTTGATACTCAAATAAAGAAAAGTTACATATAATTATGTATGTCAATTTCTTATGCACATCTCTTGAGTACAGTCTTAATGGTCAACAGTGCTAATAAAATAATTCATTTGAAAGTGCTGTTGTGAATGTGAAGTATAGGATTTCTTCCAGTACTAAATAAATAAATAATTATACTGTATACTAATTCTAATTTACTCCTAAAGAAGTAAATGTATCTTCTGAAAAAAAAAAGTAACTTAACCTTCAGGAAAGACAGGAACTGGAAGGTTCTGTTTGACCTGAGAGGTTAAAATTAACTTATCTTGTGATTTTTTAGAATTAATTTTTAAAGAAATACAAGAGAAAGAAATATTCTTTTTCTTTGTAAGTATACAAAATTTATGGAACCTTATTTAAAAACTACTGCCTTGGAGTCTGAATGAGATAGATTGAAATTACAGTTCATTTCTTAAATGTTAACTCAAATCACTTGGGGGGAGCTGACTTTAACAAGGACATCGAACAGATGATCAAACCCAGCTACATACAGATAGTTCTGTAACTTATGCCATACCCAGAATTAGCCTTTCTATTCTAAGATAAGGCTGTAGCTAGCTTTCCATTTCCCTGTTTGTTGAGCTTCCTGACTTCAAATGAGATGTCAGAAGGATAATCGAACCAGGTAAGAAGGAACTTTTCTGGTCCAGCTAAAATAAAACATATACATATCTGAAAAGAGGATAGAAATTATTATCAGGTAGAAAATGAATATAGGTCATACTTGATAACCAAAAATTTAACACTAAAAAGTTAGGAATTCTCTTACCAAATCAATATTTGTTTTAAGTGCTTTAATGGTTCAAATACTTAGTTGTCTTTTGAAGCTAATATTTTGTTTCCTTTTTTTTTTTTTTTTTTAAGTTTATTTTGAGAGAAAGCACGAGCATGGGAGGGACAGAGAGAGAGGATCCTAAGCAGGCTGCACACTGTCAGCACAGAGCTGGATGCAGGGCTTGATCCCACAAACTGTTGAGATCATGACCTGAGCCAAAACCAAGTCTGATGCTTAACAGACTGAGCCATCCAGGCGCCCTGCTGATACTGTGTTTTCACTTACGAAAGTCAACTAGGAATACTCAAGAACTCATGTATAGAATGTATGGATGATATAAATGTGTAGTTTATAAAATAAGAAATCTGTAAATCTAACAATGTAGCAAGATGTTCTCAAACTTACTAGTAATCACAGAAATGCATTAAAACCACAGAAAGTTATCACTTTGTATATGTTTGGGTGGAAAAGTTGATATGTAGATACTGTCTTCTTGCTAGCATTGATGTTGGTATACAGAAACTCTGACAGTGCTGAACAGAGTGTAGACTGATAAAGCCATCTGGAAAGTATTCTGTAAATACTTACTTAAATATACATATAACCTATGGTTATGGTGAACTTATAATTTTGAGAGAGAAAAGAGATACGATTTATGTTTACTCTGAGACAATAAACTTAAACCAAGTCTGTTCTAAGCAAGCAGAAAGTAATGAGCCACGTTACTTAGAACCCAGTAAATTTGTTCCTATATATGTATTCCTAAGAACGTGACTCAAAAATCTATAGGTGTAGACACCCAAGAATCATCATGGAAAAGTGATAAGTCCATATTAATATTAATGCTCAAATTCTAACCAATAAAATAATTTTATAATCTAACTCTTCATTAGTACTTATTTGATTTTTATTGGGCTTAATATTTCAATGATAAGAGAGGCTGCTGTGATAGAAAATTGGGTTGAGAACATGTTGCTTTTAGGAAGCATGTAAGGAGTGTTTTTAAGGAGGTTACAAATGAGCTGGAAATGGTTGATAAAAAGGAAGCATTTCTAAAAACATCTGGAAGCAGAGCTCTCTATGCACAGAGAGGCAACAGCACAGATCCTGGAGCAGACACAAGCTAAAGGTGTTTGAGAAAAAGAAAGTCAGTTTGGTTGGACTTGGAGCAAAGAGATTAGGAGTTTGAGATAACATCATGGAAATAGACAAAGATTCTACTTCTTTTCAGGAACTTATAGTCTGGGTGTGTAGAAGCCTTTAAGCACAAGAGAAACATGATTTTCAAAATGTAATACACATCTATTACATATATATTACATATATGTATTATATGTATTACATATATGTATTACACGTATTATATATGTATTACATGTACATATATATTACACATATATTACATGTGTATGTATTGCATGTATAGACAGTGACAATGAAGATGAGAAAAGTGGTCAGTTTGGAGATATGTTTTGTATATAGAAATGTTAAGACTTGTTAATTTATTACAAGGTAATAAATTGGTATTGAAGCAATTTATTGGTAATAAATTAGGTATTGAAGCAATGAGAGAAATTAGAGATGAATGACAAGGTTTTAAATTAAACCAGTGGGAATTTGGTGGTGCCATTTAATGAAATGGGGGGAAATGGGGAAAGCCAAGATTAGGGAAGAAAAGTTGCATTAATTTTTCCAGACATCCAGAGGAAATGACAAGTTGACAACTGAACATTCTGGAGCTCAGGAGAGACCAACAATCACACTTAGGGATAATTAAATTGTTCTTGTATTGCAGATGCTATTTCCCTACCATTTAATTACGTGGGGATTTTTATTGTGTAACTACAGAGAAATTCACTTTCTTCAGTCAGGTATAAGAAGTTTCCAATCTCATAAACACAGTGTTCGTGACTTAGCTGTAATTTAAGTATAACAGCAATTATGAGTATTTATTATATTACTCAGTAAATTTTTGTTTGTATGCAATATTTCTTAATAATAAAACAAAGCTTTTTAACATAGAGATCTAGTGGAGACATGAGTCAAAAGCAACTTTGAGGACAAAAGATAATTATCCAGAACATATGAAGTCATTTATATGAGTAAATTATTAAAAAAAGACAACCCACTAAAAAGTAGGCAGAAGAAATAAACACACACTTAGAAGATGCACAAATGACCACTAAACATATGAAAAAGGTACTCAACATCTTGAGTCACTAGGGAAATATAACTTAAAGCCATATCTAGATGACATTCCACATCCCTCCAAATGGATATAGATGGACAGCACCAAGAGTTAAGGTTGATGTGGTGTAGTAGACATTTTTATATATTGTCGGTTGTGTTGTGAAATGGTACAGCCACTTTGGAAAATCTTGGGCAGTTTCTTATCATCCTAAGCATACAACTATTCCATGACCCAGCAATACCACTCCTTGGTATATCTTAGGGAAATACACATATATACACACAAAGACTTGAAGGAATGTCTGTAGCAGTTTTATTCAATAGAAAAACAAAAAATGGAAACAATCCAAACTCCCATCAGTAGAATAGTTAAAATGTGGACATGTTAATACAACATAATTTTATACAGTAATAATAAAAGAACTGATAAACTCCAAAAAAAGGTCAAAAACATGTTGAATGAAAGAAGTCAGACAAAAAGGAATATACACCATATCCAATTTATGTGAAGTTCAAGAACAGACAAAACTAATGTATGGTCACTGAAATAAAAACAGTGGTAAACTTCTAACGATGAGTCCAGGGTAGATTGGCGAGTTACTTGAAGCAATTTTCCATGTGTAGAAATGTTCTATATGTTAATTTAATGATAATATTATAAGCCCAAACTCAGTAAACTCTACGCTTTATATCTAAACATTTTACTGCATGTAAATTTTATCTTCATGAGTAATAGTTTTGTGTTTTACCAACAAAAGGGTTGGTAGCATTGAATGAAAATTTTTACACCTTGTTCTGTCCTCAGTTTTGAAGGATAACCAAGTTCTTCAGGGCTCTGATATGTGTCTCGTTGAAAGATTTCTACCCTCTTCTTGGATGTATGTAAGCAGGACACATTTTGCTCCCAGACGCACAGCAGAAGCTAGCCTAATGAATCTTGAAATGTGTCTGTCAAATGACGAAAAAATGTGTGCGCATGATCTGTAAAATACAGAAATGTTTTCTGTCATGATTTATGGACACACTGCCTAAAATTCTAAAATCTTAGGGCTTTATATTTATACAACATTAAGCCCCACAATACCTGCCTTCTAGCTCGACAGGACCGATTACTCTTTATCGTAATTCATTTCCCATTGCTAGCCTATAACTCCGTTATCAATCACACATGATTTATCTGCTTCTGATTCGAATACTGTGGTATACCTGGTTCAGGTAACACACGGTATAGATTTCAAAATGAAAATGCATCACTCTCTGTAAAGCAGATGTTAAAGGGTAGAAGAAAAAAAAATGAAACGATTCTGGAGCAAAAGTGAAAATAGAAGAGGAAAAGTCTATCTAATTTTTCTAAGGAGTCTTCTGATGTCGTTGGATCAGGAGAGAAAATAAATATTTGGAAAATTATTATTTTAAATCACACATCTACCTTCAAAACTGCCATGGAAGTAAAATGACCTCACCATAAATTTGAGAAGAACTCTCCTCATGTGACCCCCCAGTAACTGCAGAGACTACAATACACATGTTGTTCCATTAATATGTCCTTATTTGAAGGTGTTTAAGAAGGAGGAATATCTATTCAGCCCCTCTCTGGTGGACACATGAATATGGTAGAAAAACAGGGCCAGAAGCAGGAGCTAGTTTCTAAAAATAGCCTTTTTTTAGGAGTTTAGGGTGAGAGACAGATGACGAGTGGTCAGATCCTGAATTGAAATAGAACTCTGACTACAATCCTAAAGCCACCATTCTGGGAAGCCAAACTACCACCTCAGCAGCAACTGGCCCCAAAATACTTAAGACTTGGTCAGTGACTATCAGCTTCCCAAACTTTTATTCCCTCATCCTTGCTTCCAACTGTGGATCAACAAGAGAAGGCCAACGATGCTCTCTATGCCAATCACATAGGATGTCAGGTTTCTAGTGTTAGCTTACCTCCAGCTTAGCCACTCCAGCATCCTCCAGTGAGGCAATCAGGTATACCTGAAATGTGGCTTCCCCACTACCGCCCCCCTCCCCCGGCCGTAAAGCTTTCTCACTTCCCTACCAGGCTTTGAGTTTCTGTCAGAAAGAAGTGTTGGTGGCTGTTTTTGTTTTTTTCCATACCAAGCTCTGAATAAACAGCTTGCATGCATGTTCTCATTTAGGTGGTCTTGCTTTATTTCCACAAGGGATACTACATGACCACAGGTATCTCCCTGCCTTCTTTTCTTTCTTTATTTAAAAGAGTGAGTAGGAACTGAAAGGTCAACGAGAATTATTGAAAATAGAAAATAGGAGGAGATTTAGGAATTTGCAATAGTTGAGAGAAGAGAATTCTAAAAAGGGAAGGGAGACTAACAGTGCTAATTTCCACAGAAGGTTTAAGTAAACTGAGAAGGGAGGAAGCTGAATGGAGTTAGCCTTTGACAAGCCATTGTTGACCACGAAAGAGCAATTTCAAGTGCATTAGAAGGGAATGAAGGCACAATGAAAACTGAGTGTAACGTAATGGAGGTGTGGAGGCATTAACTGCAGAAATGCTTCTAGAATGAAATGAGGAATTTGACTATTTAGTTTTTCACAATTAGAAATTTTAAAGGACAGAGGCCTTAGGATGTCCTTTTTGGATGTTGGAACATGAAGATTCGATTACTGCCACTGTAGAGGTGAGAGGTGAAGATACTGGACTGGAATGAACTTGAAGGGAGAAAGAAAAGACAAAGAGATAGGAGACAAGAAACAGAATAACTCCAGAGCCCAAACTCAGAGAATACTTAATGCTAGAAGGCAGTGACACAGAGACCTAAACCAACCCAAGGAAAAGAAAGACAGATGTTTACATTGGCAAAGAACCTTGGAGGGATTCTAATCCCATTATGAAATTTAGCAAATGAGATCATGGAAGCTCAGAGAGTCATAGATGACCAGGCAAACACGGAGGACACCCAGGATAAATGGGGTCACAGAATCCTAAGTAATAGGGAGTATATCTATATTTTCCACATTCCCTAGTAGCAGTCCAAGCCCTAAATTGCTGTGACACTTGCCAAATTATGTTATACAAAACCAGCTCATTGCTGGTCTGAGTAATTGCTTTTTGAAATGAGTGTAAGTGTACTTAAAGAAGTAAGAAAACGTCATTTAAAAAATAATGCTTTGAAATTAGACTAGCATCCCATTTTAAAATCCCTTTTCTTTTCTGCTATGGACTGTCATTGTAATTTTAGTCAATTATTTGATGGTTGAGATTTCAATTTCTTCTTCTGCAAAATGAGAATAGGGATTCTACCTCCTAGAGATAAAAGGAGGCAATGTAAGTAAAGTTCTCAGTATCACCTGATAGTAAAAGTGAAGCGATACTCTTATATTTGGAGAAAACGTACTGTGCATTGGATTATTACTTAGATTTAATACATACATGCACACACACACACACACACATCTCAACAACCATGTGAGAAGGGCAGGACAGGAACTATCATCTCCACTTTATACACCAGGACATTGAAAGTACAAAGATTTTAAGCAATTTGTCCAGGGTCTGATACCACAAGCAGAACTCAAACCCACTGGAACTTATGATTTCCTGGGGACTTGAAAGCCCTAGATTCATGGTGATGCCTATGAGTTTGCATTGTTCCCAGAAACTGCAGCATCCTCTCAGTGGCTGTATAAAATCTTCACCAAGTTTCAAAGAGGAAGCTGTGGTGAGTGTCAAGAACCTCTGCAGCCCGGTCATAAGTAATAAGTAAGTAAGTAAGTTAGAGCTTAGGAAGAGTTGAAGGATCATCTTGCCTCACCTATCACTTTACAGATGATGAAAAAACACCTTTCCTAATTTACACGACGAGAGCTCCTAAAGACAGGTCCCCTAAAAAATAATCTTACCACTATAACATCTCTATATTATTTATCAAATAGAATGTTGAAAACAGGTCCTGCTGAAAAATTTATGAAAATAACTGACAAGAAATTGAGAAATGCAGTCTAATGGAAAAATGTTATTTGTGTTTACAATTTTACATATTTATTATTACTATAAATGTTTGTTATCTTTTAAAGGGGCTTCTTGTCCACTTATGACTTTGATTTATGGTATATATATTCCTGACCTATAAACATTCTGCTGACACATGCCATTGGCACTGTTCTTTACATTATAATTTTGTATGTCTTTTATAAACATAAGAGAAATCTATAGAGATACGAAATCCATTTATAAAATAATTTTCGTAACATATCTTGCATATTATCTCATTGAATTCCAGACCAGTTGTACAGAGCAATTATTATTTTATATAGTTTATAAATAAATTATATTTTAAACATCCAAATAATATATATTTTGTTAATAAGTAGAAAAATAATTGCTATGGCAGGACTTCAACTATAATTGATGTTTTCAAATACAAGAATTGTGAAGATATATAATCTTCAGCTTGCTAAATTGCTAAATTAGATATTCATATCTGTAGGAAGTTGTATGAAGATGCATCAAATGCAGAGAATATGAAACCATTTACCTACATTTGAGGCTGCAATAAAATGCTTTCAAAAAATACGAAAGTAAGAGGAAAGGAAGTTGTTTTTTTATGACTGAAGCATAGTGGAATATAGGAAGGATATGCAAGGTCTCTAAAAAGAGGCAAACATTAGGTAAGAAGAAATGAACTCTAATTTGATTCAAAGGATTAGCATATTTAAAGAAAGAATGTGTCACCTACCAGAGGAGTTGGCTTCCTTAGAAAACAAAAAGGAAAATCACTGAGGTAACCATGGACTGAATCCAACCAGACACTAGAAAAGAGAAACTTCCCTGGTCCATGCACTTACCCTCTGCTGTCCCCAGGAAAGATATGTACTTACTGTAGATATAATATATGCCTTGTTACATTAGCCTGATACACATTAAATATCCATATTTTATAACAAACTCCTGAGGTTCTGAATACAAGACTGAAAAGCAGTTTTCTGCTGTTCAATTCTTATGGTCTCCTTAAAAGAAGAGTTTTGTAGTAGGTCTGTCCCATGTGGTGGTTCCTAGACATATGTTGCTATTGACCACTTGATCTATGCCTAGTCCAAGTTGAAATGTGCAGTAAGTGTAAAATACACACTGTGTTTCAAAGTCGTAGTGCAAAAACTACATAAATGTCTTATTAGTAACTTTTTAAATAGATTGCATATTGAAATTATAATTTTTAGATATGTTAAACTAGATATAGTATCAAAATTCATTTCAACTATTTTTCTCTTTTTTTTTTTTTTTAATTTTTTTTTCCACGTTTTTATTTATTTTTTTGGGGACAGAGAGAGACAGAGCATGAACGGGGGAGGGGCAGAGAGAGAGGGAGACACAGAATCAGAAACAGGCTCCAGGCTCTGAGCCATCAGCCCAGAGCTCGACGCGGGGCTCGAACTCACGGACCACGAGATTGTGACCTGGCTGAAGTCGGATGCTTAACCGACTGTGCCACCCAGGCGCCCCTATTTTTCTCTTTTTAAGGTTTATTTATTTTTGAGAGAGAGAGGGAGGGAGAGAGAGAATGAGCAGGGGAGGGCCAGAGAGTGGGGGAGACAGTATCTGAAGTTGGCTCTGTGCTAACAGCAGAGAGCCCGATGCAGGGCTTCAACTCATGACCCGTGAGGTCATGACCTGAGCCAGAGTCAGACACTCAACTGACTGAGCCACCCAGGTGCCCTGTTTCTTTTTTAATATGGCCTCTAAAAAATTTGAAATTATATGTGGGACTCCTGTATATAGATTTGTGGATAGCATTAGTGTTATTCTAGACATCTCTGGTCCAAATGAATGAAAAGCATTAATGTCCATTCCTTACCCTCTCTATATTTGTTATTGTACAACAGTTGAGTGGCATTCTGATTGTAGGTAATTTTACAGGTAGATATGACTATAAGAAAAGAACAGCTGTTTATATAGATTCAAATATTTGGTGAGTTCACAGGCTATACCTCTCATGGAATATTTAAAAAGCAACATTTTCATTTTCCCCATCAAGTTCATGAATTTGTTTCACCTGAATATGCCTTTGAGAATGGCATCTACTCTTGACACGTTGAGGAGTCAGACTTTACAGTGCTTAGGATCAGATCTTGCACCATGATTCACTGACCACAGTTTAACATTCTATCAGCCTTTTAGAAGACAGCCAGCTGTCCAGTATTTCCCAACACAAATCTCATCTGTTTTGTGTGTGTGTGCATATTTTTTCATCATTGTTATGTTCTAAAATGAGATATTTTATAATTAATAAATATTTAGTATTTATTTTTATAAAACCCATGCATAAGTATAGTTTAAAAGTCATATGTCTGTGCCCCACATACATTTGCTATTGCCAAGTTGTCACAGTTCTTCTTAATCTTTTAATTACTTTGTCATCTGCCTCTGTTTCTCTAACCAAAATGCCTGAATTGCTACTTCTTTACTTTTCAGTTTTAGTAATTATATATAGTAGTGGAGATTTTGATTTCTTTCATAAATTTTACCCTTTCACACATAAACACAGACATGTGCGTGCTCATTGTAGAAACCTGCTTCCCTTTCTGCCATCCTGCAAAGACAGTTATACTATAATTTAGTTTAGATTATAGCTCACAGAAAAGTGGAATCTAATGAATGTGTTCAATCTACCATCTTTAAGAAGAATATGAATGAGGTATTTACACTGGAGGAATAAAATGTCAGAATATGAAGTTAAGGGCAATATTGCTTAATGAGTAACCATGGTCAGCATCCCATTGGTGAAAGGCAGTACAGAGGAGGAAGCATATGTCCTATGTCCTCTCTCATGCTTCTCTTTCTTAACCTATCCGTTATTCAACCCATGACCTTGCTAATAAAGACCCAAGATTGGAATTTTTTCTGCAAAAATGCTGTTATGTAAGCGTTGTAATGAAGGACTCATGGTGGGAGCAGAGATTGAGGACAGCCATGCCCTTCACGTGTCATAGGCCTATGTCTTCCACAGCAGAATTAGATGAGATGTGCAGAGAGGGCAGCCATCTAGACAGCAGAAGGACACATCAACTTTGATAATACACTGGATGAAAAGTAACAGTTGGCAGTTGGCTCATCTTCACACCCCTTCAAAGATAGCAAGGACTTAGATGTGTGAAGAGAAAAAGCAAAGGCTTTTTTTCTTTCTTTCTTTCTTTCTTTCTTTCTTTCTTTCTTTCTTTCTTTCTTTCTTTCTTTCTGAGTGTCAAATATTGGCAATGCTTGGAAGCACCAAGGTACAGGACATGTTCAGACGATGAATTTTTGAGTTTGAGAAAGATAAGGAAGTTCATATATGCATCAAGGCAGATAAATGTGTGGAAATAGCATCAAACCTAAGGTGAGGAAAGGGTCTCAAAGAGTGTCAATTTCAAACTCCTATTCAATGTGGATATCATTTCTAATTCATCTATAGCTTCAATATTCAGAACTAGGCATCATTCTTATTGGCATGAAAATTTCCAGGGGACAAAGTTACTCTAGAAAGAAGTATGCTAATTTTTTTATTTATCTCAAGTAGAATTGTTCTTTGTAGTAATAAATCATTGAGAGCCGGATAGCAGAGTATGAAATACAAAATTGTGTCTTTCTTTAGTGTCAAATGTTTTTAATTGAAGTATAATGTTATAGTAGTTTCGGGTGTACAACAATTGTCTACATTACTCCGTACTCGCCATGATAAATGTAGTCACCATCTGCCACCATACAATTTTGTCATGATGTTATTAACAATATTCCCTGTGTGGTACACTTTATCTACATGACCTACTAATTTTATAGCTGGAAGTTTGTGCCTCTTAATTTCCTTCATCTATTTCACCCATCCTCCCATCCACCTCCCCTCCGGCAAGCACCAATTCTTGTTATTGGTCTATTTGTTAGTTTCCTTGTTCATTTGTTTTGTTTTTGTTAAATTCCATGTATAATTGAAATCATGGTTTTTGACTTTCTGCAACTGACTTAATTCACTTATAATGTCTTCTAGGTCCAAATTTGTTGTTGCAAATGGCAAGATCTCATTCTATTTTTATGGCTGAGTAACATCCATTATATAGGTGTGTATGCCATGTCGTCTTTATCCATTCATCTATCAGTAGACGCAATTTGCTTCCATATTTGGTTACTGTAAATAATGCTGCAATAAACATAGCGCTGTGTTTATCTTTTCACATTAGTGGGTTTTTTTTTTTCCTTTGGGTAAATACTCACTGGTGGAATTTCTGGATCATAAGGTATTTCTAATTTTTTGAGGAACTTTCATACTGTTTTCCATAGTAGTTGTACTAACTTACGTTCCCATCAACAGTGCATGAGGGGTCCTTTTTTCTCTACATCCTTGTCAACACGTTTATGTCTTGTCTTCTTGATGGTAACCATTCTAGTATCTGTGGGGTGATATACTTCATTGTGGTTTTGAAGGTTTGTGATGTCGAAAAAATTTTCATTTATTTTGGCCATCTGTATGTCTTCATTGGAAAAGAAGGGGCTCTGCCCATTTTTTAGTTGTATTGTTTTTTTTGGCTTTGAGTTGTAGAAGTTCCTTATATTTTTAAAATATTAACCCCTTACTGGTCATATCATTTGCAAACAACTTCTCCCATTCAGTAGGTTGTCTTTTTGTTTTATTGATGGTTTACTTCACTATGCAAAAGCTTTTTGTTTCAGTATAGTATGAGTTGTTTATTTTTGCTTTTTGTTTTTCTTGCTTGAGGAGACATATCCATAAATGTGTGGATAACAGCGATATCCAAGAGATTATTGATTTTGTTTTCTTTCAGGAGTTTTATGGTTTCAGGTTTCACATTTAGGCCTTTATCCATTTTGTGTTCCTTTCTGTGAACGGTTTAAAAAAGTGATTCCATTTCATTCTTTTGCATATAGCTGTCTAATTTTTCCTAGTATCATGTATTGAAAACCTTGCTGTATATTTTTTCTTTTGTCATAGATTAGTTGACCATATAGCTATAGGTTTATTTATGAGGTCTTTATCCTGTTCCATCAGTCTGTGTGTCCATTTTTTGGCCCATCCCATATTGTGTTGATTGTAACATCTTTGCAGTATATCGTGAAATCTGTGATTATGATACCACTGGCTTTGTTCTTCTTTTTTTAAGATTGTTTTGGCTATTCAAAGAATTTTGTGGTTCCGTATAAATTTTAGGATTATTTGTTCTAGTTCTGTGAAAAATGCTACTGGTATCTTGATAGGGTTGCACTGAAACTGTAAACCGCTCTGGATAGTATGGACATTTTAATGGCATTAGTTCTTCTGATTCATGAGCATCGTATATCTTTCCATTTGTGTTATCTTTAATTTCTTTAATGAATCGTTTATGGTTTTTGAAGTAAAGGTCTTTTACCTCCTTGGTTAAGTTTATTCTTAGGTATTTTAATCTGTTTTATACAATTGTAAATGGGACGATTTCTTAATTTCTTTCCACTACTTTGTTATTAGTGTATAGTTAATGTAACAGATTTCTGTATATTTTGTATCCTACAATTTCACCAAATCCATTTATCAGTTCTAATAACTTTTTCCCCCCCGGTGTAAGCTTTAGAGTTTTCTATATATATATTATCATATCATTTGCAAATAGTGACAGTTTTACTTCTTCTTTACCAACTTGGATGCCTTTTATTTCTTTTTCTTGCCTGATTTCTGTGGCTAGGACTTCTATGCTGAATAAAAATAGTGAGAATGGACATCCTTGTCCTTTTGCTGATATTAGATGAAAAACTTAGGTTTTCACCATTTATTATGATATTAGTTGTGGGTTTTTCATATATGGGCTTCATTACGTTGAGGTATGTTCCTTCTAAACCCACTTTTTTGAGAGCTTTTATTATTAGTGGATGTTGTAAATATCATGGCGTTTGAATTGTTTTCTTTAAGAAGTTGGATCATAAAAACATGTTACAGTGGAATGATGTGGGTTTTTTTTCTCTAGAATATAGGCCATAGAAGATACATAAACTAACTTGAAGGTAAAAATGGGGGAGATTCTGGCCAGGCCCATTTATAAGATATTTTGGTCATCTTAGCTTGCAATGATGAAAGTCATGCCTTAAGATGGAGGCAGAAAAATAGAGATAAGAAGAACATAGAAATATATACAGTATTTTAATACTAGGAAGTAGTGAAAGTATCAAAGAAAATATTGATTCAAAGTGACAAGTCTGGTTTGATATAAAACATTTTATGTCAATAAATGAATTTTATTTTTAAGGGTATTGAATTTGAACTTAAAGTGGATTATATAAAGGGATATGCAGGGAACTAAAAATCATCCACTCCTGGTCCATTGCCACCAAATACACATAATGCTCAACTACATCTTTCTGTAAGTAGAAAAAATGAGGGAAGTTGTATTCATGAATTTTAAAATTCCGCGTAATCACTCAGCATTAATTCTGACCAAGTGCTGCTTATTTGGGCTTTTAGAAAATACTATTCTTGGTTTTCTTATGGGCTCATCTCAGTGGAGATAACACTCTCTAAGAATTTATTAGATGCTTAGTAACTTTATTGGAAAAAAAAAGGAAAGGGAAGGATAGGAAGGAAAGAAAGAAGAAAAGAAAAACTGAAGAGAACTAGATGACAAGATTATTAATCAACTGAGTTTATGTTTCAATGATGAATGTATACAGTAAGAAAGCAGGTGGCCCTCAGCTTTCACAATTCCCAGGAATGTCATTGTATGGGCCTCCTTCCATCACAAGGCTTTAATAAAATGAGAAATTGTTATTCTTTACAAAGAAGCTGAGAATGATTTTAATAGATAATTTTCTAGGCCTTACCATATTCTGTTGATTGCTGCGACTGAACATAGGCACACATGATTTGCATTCATAGAATGCCAGCAATGTTTTGATTCTGCTATTTGTTTTGTAGTTGCTTTTATTTATATATTTATTTTGAGAGAGAGAGAGAAAGTGCAAGTTGGGGGAGGGCCAGAAAGGGAGAGAGGGTGAATCTCTCTGCACTGTCAGCACAGAGCCCGATTACAGGGCTTGAACACAGGAACCATGAGATTATGACCTGAGCTGAAATTGGTTGCTTAACTGACTAAGCCACCCAGGCACCCCAGTGTTATAGTTGTTAATATCGGTAGAATTTGCTATGCATGGAAATATTTGTCAAACACAGAATATTCTATTGTAGAGTGTATCTAGTAGAGACAGGAACTTTTGGCAAGGGCATTTATATGGAACACTAGAGGAAATCTGCTTTGGCAACTGAAATAAATGTTCACTTAATAAGAGATTCTTGAATTCTATAAGTAGTCTTCCATTTTATTATAATACAAAAAGGATACATGTCAGAGTGGTCATTTTTAAACATTGTTACATAGAGTTGTTTCGGATAGAGTACTACTAGGTGGATATCTGTCAATATGAATTGTTTTTGTTTTGGTTTCCCCCTGCTTTGGGCTCAAATTTATTAAATTAATGGAATGGATGTCTAGGATGGGATAGCTGGTTTATAAAAAAATCTAAGGGATGTCCTTGTCCAAATTAACATTTCTGAAAGACGCATGCTTGAATTCATTTATGGAGAGACGACATACTATACACAAACAAGAGCATGTAGCTCTTTTCTGTCTTTATTTCTAGGGGCAAAATCCAGAGTGAGTACTTGGACAAGAATAGCACTGTCATAATCTAATATAGCATTGTCATAATCTAATATTTTTTGAATGATAGCTTAATGCACAATTCCAAGACCAGCAAAGTAAACTTCTGAAGTAACACAATTGATAATTCAGGATTTAGAATTGTTTATACAAACCTCCTCTTGCTCAATAGGCAAAGAGTTCACTGAATTCAGTGGTTCTTTCTCAGTCCTTTTTTCTCTTGTTTATCTTGGATTTTGGATCTGCTTTTACTTCTCCTCCTAATTTTATGTGTTTGCCATGATACTCTATTATATTTATTTTCTTCTAGGTTTATGGGTTGCTCATTCTTTGATTCTTTTTTAGTTGCATTTATATTTCCATTTCTATTTTTGCTTTTTAGGGAGAGAGTGACAACAAGCAGGTGTGTGTGTGTGTGTGTGTGTGGGGGAGAGAGAGAGAGAGAGAGAGAGAGAGAGAGAGAGAGAGAGAGAGAGAGAGAGAGAGAGAAAAGAAAAAGAAAAAGAAAAGAAAAAGAAAAGAAAAAGAAAAGAAAAGAGAGAAAGAGAGAAAGAGAGAATGAGAGAGAATATCCCAAGCAGGCTTCACGCCCAGCACAGAGTCTGACATGGGACTGTGAGACCATGACCTGAGCCCAAATCACAACTCTGAGGTTTAACTCACTGAGCCACTCAGGTGCACCTATATTGCCTATTTTTAAAACCTCAGAAAGGAATAAAGATCTGTTTTTAACACAAGTAATTTTTCCTCTGAGAAGTAATGTGCTGATATATTCTTTACTACTACTACCTGTGTATGTACCAAAAATAGAACTGTATTTTAACTACTTTTATTATCTGGGTATAAATGCAAACTCAGCTTGGCCAAAAATGTGTTCAACCATCCTTTTCTTACCTTGCTAGTCCAATCCTGTCCTTAAATGGACGTACTTCACGAAAAGGTGGAACAGGTGAACGAGCTTGATTCTGGAAAACGGTCACTAAGTTTAGTTTTCTACTGTGTTTACCAGGGTCAGGAATTATACTTTCTAATCTCAGAAAGTAAATCCTCTATGACCTACTTAAATATTTCTGCCATAGGTCTATTTTTCAAAAGAACTTATTATAACTTTATATGCTAAAATCACTTCAGATTCTCTTGCTGAGTTATATGTATGCTTTCACGGAGCAACCATGACAATTTACCATCAATAACAACAGAATCATGTGTTATTTGCAGCCAGATGTTAAGCACCTTTCTGGATGGTTTTAACTACAACAAATAAGTCTAACATCAAAGTGCCACCTGCAGAAACCCTGTCAGAGCCCGAGGAGAAGTGTGTTTTCCTCCCAAGTTGTAGATGCTAAGATTAAATCTGTACTGGAAGATGTCCACGTGACTCTCACCTAATTCCATTCTTGATGTTTTGTTTCCGTGGCAGGTTTTCTTTAACTTTTCTATCATATTGCCCCCCAAAGCCTAGAGGATTGAACATGTGCCCTCAGAATGGGCAAAGGCGGAGCTTGAAGCAGTCCAACATAAACACTGTCTTTGTAGTCACACATTTTATGTATTTTTTTTAAATATAATTTACTGTTATGTTGGCTAACGTACATTGTATGCAGTGTGCTCTTGGTTTTGGGGGTAGATTCTTGTGATTCATCGTTTGCATACAATGCCCAGTGCTCATCCCAACAAGTGCCCTCAATGCCCATCACCCATTTTCCCCTCTCCCCCGCCCCCATCAACTCTCAGTGTG
Organism: Leopardus geoffroyi; assembly: GCF_018350155.1. Taxonomy (NCBI): domain Eukaryota; kingdom Metazoa; phylum Chordata; class Mammalia; order Carnivora; family Felidae; genus Leopardus; species Leopardus geoffroyi. The sequence goes on from NC_059336.1 coordinate 112,112,290, forward strand.
TTCTCTGTTTTTAAGAGTCTCCCTCTCTCTCTGTTTGTAACTATTTTTGCCTTCCTCCCTCTCTTTTTGTAACTATTTTTTCCCCTTCCTTTCCCCCATGGTCTTCTGTTGAGTTTCTCAAGTTCCACATATGAGTGAAAACCTATAGTATCTTTCTCTGACTGAACTTATTACACTTAGCATAATACCCTCCAATCCCATCCGCGTTTCTACAAATGACAATATTTCTTTCTTTCTCGTTGCCAAGTCGTGTTCTATTGTATATATAAACCACATCTTTATCCATTCACACATTTTTATCTTAAATGCTCTTTGGATATTTTCATTCTCTTCTAATAACATATTTCTCTTTTCTGAAAACGGAAAGTTTAAAATTAATCAGTGTTGACTGAAATTGATTATAGAGACAGATTTGTTGAATTAATGCTAGCACAGTGTCATATGTGCTTAGAGTTATGAGCACACACCTGGGAACGTTGAGAGCACTCCCTTGAGAAAGACAATATCAATAAAATAATTACAGATAGTACTCAGAAGAAAAAAAAATCCTCCTAAATACTGCAGTACTCACCATGGATTTTATCAACTAGAATTCAAAATTGACTTAAAGATTTTGTTGCTTTTTCTGTATAATTTTTATGCATAATACAGTGACATACATGGATAATAAGCATACATTCACTGAGTGATTAATGATATTAATGTATGATTAATACATACATATATCTATGCAGTTGAAACCTCTATCAATTTATAAACCATTAACTTCACCCCTCAAGGATGAAGTTTCCTTCCTCCTTAGCATAGGTTATTTGACGTGTTGCAAACTTTCATATAAATAGAATCATATTCTTTAGGGTAAAGCTTCTTGCATGTAGTATAAGGTGTTTGAAATTCACCCACAATGCTTTGTGTATCAGTGATTTGTACCACTTTATTGCTGAGTAGTATGCTATTGTATTAGTATATCAAGTATATTGATGAAATTCTCCTGTGGACGGACTTCTGGTCTGTTTTCTGTTTTGGATATCAAAATAAAGCTGCTATGAATATTATACAGTATTTTTGAGGATACTGATTGTAATTTTCATGGGTAAAACTTGGGTGTGGTATTTCTGGGTAAGAGGGTTGGTGTATGTATATTTTCACATGAATTCCCAGAACATTTTGCAAAGTATTACATCATTTTGTATTCCTATGCTCACCAGTGTTTGGTGTTATCAGTCTTTTTTTTTTAAACGTTTATTTATTTTTGAGACACAGAGAGACAGAGCACACGTGGGGGAGGTGCAGAGAAAGAAGGAGGCAGAATTGAAAGCAGGCTCCAGGCTGTGAGCTGTCAGCACAGAGCCCAACACAGGGCTCAAACTCAAGGACTGCAAGATCATGACCTGAGCTGAAGTCAGATGCTTAACTGACTGAACCACCCAGGTGCTCTGGCAGTCTCAGTCTTTTTTATTTTAGCCATTTCGTTGGGTATGTATTTCATTACAACTTTAATCTACATTTATCTGATAACTAATGAAGTTGAACAGTTTTTCATGAATGTGTTCAACATTTATACATATTCTTAAGTGAAATGTCTGTTCAAATCTTCTGCCCATTTTTTTTTATTATTTGTCTTTTTAATATTGAATTGTAGGAATTCTTTATATCCTGGATAGTAGTCTTTTTCAGAGAGCTGTTTCATAAATATTATTTCCCTGTTGTGGCTTATATATTCTTTTAATAATAGTATACTTTTGTGAGCAAAGTTTTTTACTTTTAATCAAGCTTAATTGTCTGCTTTTCTTTTGCTTAGCTTAGACCTTTACTTCATACCATATATAAACCTCTTGGAGAAAATTTTCATGATCTTGGGTCAGGTTAAAAGTTTTTAAGCTACCACAAGCACAATCCATTTTCTTTAATGTGAAAATTGTGCTTTATCAAATTTAAGAGTTTCTGTTCTTTTAAAACCCCTATGAAGTAAGTGAAAAGATAAACAACTTGGAAGAAATTGGCAAATCACATGTCTTGTGAACAACCTGTATCCATGTATGAAACAATTAAATCTAAATAAGGAAACCTACAACACATTTTAAAATGGAGAAAAGTTTTGAATAGACATTTCACCATAGTATATATATGAATAGCTAATAAACACATGAGAACATGACCAATTAACTTGCTGATTAAAACCAGGATTTAAGACCACTCCATACCCACTAGAATGTCTGTAACCAAAAATCTAACAAGGTCAAGTTTTGCAAGAATGTAGAGAAACTGAAGACTCCTATCATGCCAGTTAGAATATAAAGTATTACAGCTACTTTAGATAACAATTTTGGCAGTCGTTAAAAGCTAAACTTGCACCTACCATATGAAACAGCTGTGTTAACCTTCCATCTTTACCCAAATAAATGAAAGGAGATGTTCATACAAAGACTTTACACAAGTACTTCTAATAGTTTTATTTGTGTTAGCCCAAATTTGGAAACAACTAAAGGACCCATCAACAAGTGAGTGGATGAACAAAAATGGAATACCCATACAATGTAACACTACTCAGAAATAAAACCCAATAAACTATTGACACATGTAACAATGTGGATGGGTCTCAAACCTATACTCAGTGAAACAAGCCAGACATAAAATTCTATATATCATATGACTCCATGTATATGATATTACTACCAAAAACAAAACTAATGTACTGATAAATGTACTGTGCTCATAAAGTGATCCCTATCCTCTATTTTTTGTAAATAATCTAAAACCTAAAATGATAATGTGGTCAGAAAGACTAAATTGCAATGGGAAACTATAGCTCTGGTATATATCTCCATAATGTAGTAGAATATTTTTGAAAAGACCTGGCAAAAATGAAAAGCTAGTATGTAAGATAAACCTGTAACTGCTCAGATAAACAATTGGTCCCCAACAGAAATGGAATGTAAAGGTCCTCCACATTGTCAGACCTGAGGGCCTATTGATAAGGGTACTTCAGATTGTGTGTATGTGTGTGTGCATGTGTAAGTTTTTATTTAAATTCTAGATAGTTAACATAGTGTAATACTGGTTTCAGGAGGTGGAAAATAGTGATTCATCACTGACATATGACACCCAGTGATGAGCCCTAAGTACTTCAGATTCTATAAACAAAAAAGGTCATTGGGAAAATAAATGTTCAGTATTAGCACACACACAAAAGTATCAATTTACCAAGCCTGTCTAATGATACTGTTCTGAAGACTGAAGCACTCAATAATTATTTCTTGAATTACCAAGACATAATAACACAAATGTCTTTTTCTTATAGATAAAGTGCCACTATTTCTACCATAAATTCCACTATTGTGGAAGAGCCAATCTTGGGCTACTTGTCCTTGGGTCGTTTGAAATTCTAATAATTCCAGGTTCCATCGTGTAATGGTTAGCACTCTGGACTCTGAAATTCTAATAATTCCAAATTCTTGTCCATGTCTCAACCTCTAACTGTCCCTCTGTGACTACGAGCACCAAAACACTTCTTTCTCTTGTATGAAACTACCCTATCAAATTTATTATCAAATGTTATCAATGTTCCACCTTGGATCATTTTATAGCTGATATTTTGATATTTGTTTTCCCCTAGTAAATATCATTTAAGAAACAATTGATAAGTAACTGAGAATTAGCTCAAGTTCCAAAATATTGATGAGCAAATGAATCTACTGATATGAGTAGAATAGAAGCCAAACCCGTTAGAATTCATAATGACATTTCTAAACCATTACCTAGTCTTTCTCAGTCACAAATTAAAGCTGAAACTTGAGGAATACACAGACCTACTATGATTATTTTTATGGAAATGTTACTAGTCATCCCTTGGATTATTTATTGTAATGTTTCTGCCATCTGTAACTAACTTATCAAAGTTATAAGTTCGTTCAAGATTTTTAAATGCAATTAATAAACTGCATATCCCTCACTTTGCTGAATGACTAATTCAAACACAATACTTCAACTTAGTCCGTTTTTTTTTAAATTTTTTTTTCAACGTTTTTTATTTATTTTCGGGACAGAGAGAGACAGAGCATGAACGGGGGAGGGGCAGAGAGAGAGGGAGACACAGAATCGGAAACAGGCTCCAGGCTCTGAGCCATCAGCCCAGAGCCCGACGCGGGGCTCGAACTCACGGACCGCGAGATCGTGACCTGGCTGAAGTCGGACGCTTAACCGACTGCGCCACCCAGGCGCCCCAGTCCGTTTTTTTTTAAATGGATGTATCTGACATGATTTGGTATCCTACTGTATACAGATAGTCAATAATTATTTGCCTTTTCCTGGGAGAACTTACTATATACTAGGGCAGTAATGGTTTAAAGCCTTTCTGAGCGATCATCTTATTTCTTTCAGGTTTTGAGGAAATAAAGTTTCCTTCTGGTTCTGCCTCAAGCCAATACTTTAAAACTTCTAACTTAGTGTTATTCAGGTAATTCTAAAAATGATTCCACACATCTACTGACTGAATTGACTTTCTGAGGAACAGCTATAGTATCTTAAAGCTGCAGTTCATGATTTGAGAGATGTTGATGATAATATCTGTTTTAATTGAGAAGTAGTTGACATATAACATTCTCTAGATTTAAGGTAAAAAACATGTTGTTTTGATACATATGTATTGCAATATGAGTGCCATCACAGCATTAGCTAACACCTATATCACATCACATAATTTTCACAGGTATCATTTCTTTTTTTCTGGTGAAAACAATGAAGATCTAGTCTCTTAACAACTTTATGGTACCTTCGCTGTGTATTAAATCTCTAGGACCCATTTATCTACTAGTTTCAAGTTTGTACATTTAAATAAGTTCTCTCCAAATCCCCAACCCCCATCTCCCTGATAAGCACTATTTTACTTCTGTTTTTATGAGTTAGGCCTTTTTAGATTCCACAGATAAATGTTATCATAAAGTATTTGTCTTTCTTTGTCTGACTTATCTCACTTATAATGCCCTCAAGTTCCATTCATATTGTTGCAAATGGCAAGATTCCCTTCTTTCTTATGGCTAAGAAATTGAAATACTTGAAATTGTCCATACATAACCATTTTTTTGTAAACCAAACAGTGAAGGTTACAATTTTCATATGGCTGCTTCTCTATTTCTGTGTTTCACACTCTGAGTTAACACTTTGGGAATTTGAGTGGGTATTACTCAAGATTACAACATTATGAAGCAGTTGGAGACAAAACCCACTTAACTAAAATTCTACCTCTACCACTTACTAGATTTTTTACTTTGGAAAAATTTCTAAATTTCTCTGAACTAGAAAAGAAAATCTCTAGATTTCTCTGAACCCCAGTATTCCTAACTCATGGCATCTCCCAGAATCTAGGATCATATAACAGTTTTGTCCCATAACCACTATGAGTTTTATGTTTCTCACATACCTTGCTTGACCACAATTTATAAAGTAGATCCATTCCTCCGAAGCTGTTACTATTTTTTTTTATCTCACTCTGGCATACTCCTTGCCATAATTATATTTTGAAATTCTCTCACTTATTTCATTTATTCACTTATTTCTTTTGTCTCCATGGAGTTAGGGACCTTGTATGATCATTATTCCCAGTGCTTTGTACTTTTTCTGGCACACAATCAATACTCAAAAAAATATTCAGTGAATGGAGAAATGATTAAAATTGTTGCTGTCCAATTTGAGCCAAACCAGACAGACAACATCAATAGATCATTTCCTTAATCTTACTCTGGTCTGAGCGAGACACATATTATAACTCCTGTGTCTGTAAGTGAGGTGAAACATTTGTATTGATTTAGAGTATTAAGATCTATGATTTTCTTGATGTAAATCTGTTTCTTAATGGTGTGACCACACACAAAAATTTCTAAATGCTCCATGAAAATCCAAAATAATCCAAAAAGTGATGTATAATATTACTGATATCTCTTGGAAAAATAGAGCAAAGAATAAAAAAGACGTAAGTTCTGAATAAAACTAACTTGTGATGGTGAATATAAACGATTGTTTGAAAGTTCATTTTTTTACATAAAACTGAGTAAATTCTTCAAGATATGGTAAGAGGATATTAATGAGGTTAACATTTTAATGTTTATTTAGTTCTGAGACAGAGACAGAGCGTGAACCGGGGAGGGTCAGAGAGAGAGGGAGACACAGAATCTGAAACAGGCTCCAGGCTCTGAGCTGTCAGCACGGAGCCCGACATGGGGCTCGAACCCACAAACTGTGAGATCATGACCTGAGCCAAAGTCAGACGCTTAACCGACTGAGCCACCCAGGCGCCACAAACGAGGTCAACATTTTAATGACCAGCATGCACCACTCTTACTCAGCACATTCTTGGACGTTCTAGACAGAATAATTAGGCAAGACAAAGAAATAAAAGGCATCCAAATAAGAAAGGAAGATACAAAATTGTCATTATTTACAGATGATAAATTCTTCTATATAAAAATCCTAAAGAGTCAAACAAAACAACTTTTGGAACTAAGCAGCAAATTCAGTAAAGTTGCACAATATAAAATCAGCATACAAAAATTAGCTGTGTTTTGTATAACAAAATCGCGTAGTCTTTGGAGTCAGAAAAATAAGAAATTAATTGCCAAATTGCCATTTACTGGTTGTACAATCTTATGCTCAGTGAGTAACTTAGCAACTGACTTCTTTAGCTTCAAATGAGGATAACAGTTACCATACTGTCATGCTCTTAGGATTACATTAGGCAATATAAGTGAAAGGACCTCACACATCAGTGCTTAGTAATTACAAATTCTTTACATACTGTAGCAAAGAATTTTACTTAAAATAATATCTAAATGTCAATTTGCTTTTGAGATGCTTTCTGAATTCTTTTCAAAGCCTTTCAGTTACACATACAATCAATCTAAGAAAGAAAATAGATTCATAACTTGTGTTTGAGAGGAAAGAAAACCCTAGTGACCTCTTGCACATAAGATAGGCAAGAAATCATTTTAATTCAATTTGGAGTAAGTAATGAATTCAATTTGTTAAAATTGCTTACATTCTTTGGGAAAGGTGGATACAAATAAAATGAACCTAGTAAGTCACTTGCTTCTCTATAAGCAGTATATATTTTTTTACTCACTTGAATCTCATACAAGAAATTTTATAATTTTAAATAATAGTTTCTATACAACTTTTATATGTGAATTCTTTATTTCTACAGTTAAGATCTTCACATTAGACCCAAATCATGTGTTCACATTTGCCAAAATATATTAAGTATATATACATTATGTATACATAACATATACCCTCTTTATATATAGATGTGTGTGCATAGTTACTGTGTACACACAAAAATGGATAGATGTATGCACGTATATATATTGAATGCATGTATGAAATGTGTACATATATACATGCATGCTGTATATCATACATACATACATGTGTGTGTATGTATATGTATATATATATGTGTGTGTGTGTGTGTGTGTGTGTGTATATATATATATATAGAGAGAGAGAGGGAGAGAGAATTTCAAGTTAAAAGACCTAGTTATGGGATAATGAGCCAGTCACTTAGTCTATGGAATCATGCTTTTTCTTATCTGTAAATAAAAATAATAGCTAAAATGGAGAGTTTTTTGGCTAAAGACGAAAAGTACATCATAAATAACTGAGTATCTCAAATATATTGCTGTTGCCTCCAAATGATGGAGTGAGATCAGTTTAGCTCTCTTGACTTTGGGGAATGTTTGTCTTTTTTATGTAAAGAGTACAAGGCATTTTCTTTGATGAAATTTAAAAATAACTGACAATTGTCTGCACTTTGATTTCTGCAAAAGAAGGAGATAAACAATCCAGTTTACAAAAATTGACTTTTTGTTAAAAATATGTATTTGAGAACATGGTTTAAAAGCAGTGTCAAATTACTTCCTTGCTCTAAATAGTGCTGTTGGGTGAAGACGTAAAGAGAAATACTTGCTGCTTGCCAAAGGAGGTGATTGTGTTTCTGGCAGTGCAGCCACTAGCTTTAGATTAACTGTGTTTTTTTTTTCCAAGGAAAATTTAGTATTGGGAGTCTTTTAAAAAGTATAAAGTGTAATAGCTGTAAAACTTTAACAAGTTAAAATCTTTCTTTTTAATTAGTTTTTCTTTCTCCTCTATGTTCTCTTATCATACTCGCATGACAAATTGATAAATACTGGAAATGTCCACTTATGAACATCTGTATGCAGTCTTGAAAGTCCATGTAGCTAGGTTAGACTATAAAAGACTTGTGTTTTGTTTTTAAGTTCTTCTAGGGATGAGATTTAGATGATGGCCTTCAGGACATGCTGCCTCAAAATATGGTACCTTGGCATGTTGGATATTTTAGGCTGAAGGAATTTGAGAAGACAGTAGAAGCAGGCAGTTCACTTTGACCTTTCCCCTGCCCTTCTTCCCTGCAACAGGTCATAAACGCCTCCTGGTAAAGGTGCTCTCCCTGTTCCCAGAGGAGCCTCCTTACCTCTGAAGACAAAGGGACACCAAAAAGAGTCTTCACAGACAGTCCTTGCTAAGTTTCCCCCAGTTTATTACACTTATCTCGTACTCCTCAACATCTCATATTCTCCTATAATGTTCACTGCTGATCACGGCTAGCATAAAAATACACAAGTCTGCTTGTTTGGTTCTTCATTTATTTATAGAGGCATTCTCATCATAGAACATGTATATTAAATAAATGTGTGTGCTTCTTTGTTAGGCTATCAGTTTCATTTTCAGCTCTAAGAACCCTAAGAAGGTCTTAGAAAATGTTTTCCTCCTCTACATATATCTGAGAAGAAAGAATGAAAATGAGTATTAAATGGAATTTACATAGGTCTATCCCTTCATGTTCTGTGAGTTCACCCTCAATCAAATCCCCTTTCTAAAGTGTGCTAAATGCCTTTACAGGGGCTTCTGGGTGGCTCAGTCGGTTAAATTTGTGAACGTTCTTGAATTCTTGAATTTGATCCCTGCATTGGGATCTGTGCTGACAGCTCAGAGCCTGGGGCTTGCTTCAGATTCTGTGTCTGCCTCTCTGTCTGCCTCTTCCCCATTTGTTTTCTCTCTCTCTCTCTCTCTCTCTCTCTCTCTCAAAAATAAACATTAAAAGCCTTTGTAAATTGCCTCACTCTGCTTTGTGAAATCCTTTTCTTGCCTACTATGTGAAATCTACAATTTTACTTATCTTCATTAAAACTTACATGGTGCTTCTGTCCCTGCCTATATCTAAAGCCATGATGGGCTACCAATTCTTGCTTAGGATACCACCATTTCTGCTGCTGGCCCTGCCTTTTGTGAGGTTGCTGATATTCAGTATAAAGAAAAGCCAACATTAATTACTGTCCTGAAGACACTGATTTTCTTCCCATTCACTTCCTGCCATCAAAATTTCCAGAACCGACTGCAGATACCATATAATGACATGGTTGGTCCTGCTCTCTCAAATCCAAGCATTGGATACCTGAGGTCAAAGGGATGGCACTCTTAGGAGTAATATTTTCAAGAGGAATGTTTTCTATAGCTGCCTGGGATACTAT